>NC_138346.1:189781844-189896844 GCF_046562875.1 Panthera onca
AAAAAAAAAAAAAAAATTTTAAAGGGGTGCCTGGGTGGCTCAGTAGGTTAAGCATTCAACTTCAGTCAGGTCATGATCTCATGGTCCATGAGTTCGAGCCCCACGACAGGCTCTGTGCTGACAGCTCAGAGCCTGGAGCTTGCTTCAAATTCTGTGTCTTCTCTCTCTGCCCCTCCCCTACTTACACTCTTATCTCTCTCTCTCCCCAAAATAAACAAACATTTAAAAAAATTATTTAAGAAAAAAAATATATACATGTGCTGGAAAATAAGAAAGTGCCAAGAATTTCATACACTATTACTGCTTATCCATAAAAACCATGAGCATTTACTGGTAAACAATCAAAACTAACAGAATTTCAGTAAGGCTGCTAGGCTTAAGATCCATGGACAGAAGTCTGCAAGATTGCTATACATGGGTCATATCTAATCAGGAAATTTAAGTTTAAAAACATGCCATGCATGTAGTTACAAAAATTATGAACACCTATAATTAAATCTAGAAAAAAACTTCACAAAGATAGTTGAATCTTTAAAAAGCACCTTTATGAAGAAATTATAGATTATTATTGAAGGACAGTCCTTCCAACAAATGGACCTAGAACTGACTATCCACAGGCAAAAAGATGAATTTCAACTTTTACTGGAAAGTTGCTATACATAAAAGTTAACTCACAGTGGATCCTAGGCCTAAACAAAAGACCTAAAATTATAAAAGTTTTGGAATGAAACAGAAGGAAATCTTTGTGGCATTTGTTAAATGGAGCTCTTGGATAGGATACCAAAAGCACAATCTATAAAGAAAAAAAATGGATAAACTGGAGTTCATCATCATGTAAAAGCTTTTGTGTTCCAAAAGACACCATTAAAAAAATAAGAGCCTTGGAGGAAAATGTGCAAACCATGTATCTAATAAAAGACTTTTATTCAGAATATGCAGAGAACTCCTAGAAGATAAGCAACTCAATTAAAAAACAGGAAAAGGTTTGAAATTCAAATTTAAATCTAGAAACACCTGTCACATTTTTAACAGTGAATAATTTTAATAACCTAGTCTACCACGGAATTGAATTACCCTCACTTGCTAGGATAGAAATATCTCAAATAATTGAAGTGCGTGATAAAAAGGTTGCTCGTAACAATGAAATTATTCTGGTGCGCCACATATAGTCCCCAATTTACAATGGTTCAACTTACTGTATTTTGCTTTGGGATGGTGTGAAAAAAACACACAGCTGGCAGAAAGGGTACTCTGCATTTTGATCTTTTCCCAGGCTAGCAACAGGCCGTATCCTCTCTCATGGTACCCCCGCTCTCGTGGTGCCCAGCAGTGGCAGTGAGCCACGGTCCCCAGTCAGCCCCACGATCACCAGTGTGAAAAACCGATATGCTTACAGCCATCCTGTGCCCATACAACCACTCTGTTTTCTACTCTCAGTACAGTGTTCAGTAAACTACACAAGACATTCAACACTTTATTGTAAAATCGTCTTTGTGTGAGAGGATTCTGCCCACCCATAGGCTAATGTAAGTTTTCTGAGCACACTTAAAGTAGGTTAGGTGTACTAATTGCATTTTCGACTTACGATGTTTTCAACTTACAACAGGTTTACCAGGATTTAGCTCTTTGTTAAGTCGAGGAAGATGTGGTCTTTAGCATGAAGCCGAATCCCTGAGACAGAGCTCCCAGATCAGGAAGCACACTAGGAACACTGATCTCAGGCCCCAGGCCTTGCTCACACCCTGACGCCTGAGCGCCCCCCGAGATGGGGAGGTCAGAGGCTGTCCTGCTCTGCTCACTTCAATGCCAGGCCAGACTTTCTTACCCTCACTTCCATCCTCCTCGCTGTCCTGTAAATGGATGGATGAAATACAACTCTGCCGCTGATTCTCTCCTCTCCAGGCCAGCCAGGCTCCCCTCCTTCAGCCAAACCTCCTGATCCCCAGTAACCCACCAGCAAAGCAAACCACCCACAATCTAGTCACAGATTCCTCGACCTCAACGTCCCTTCTCCCCTCCTTCAGCCAAACCTGACCAGAGCCACAGTCTCAACTTACCACCACCAGGACGTCCCCACCATACCCCAAACGTGAATTTCCTATTCGGTGGGCACCCTCCATTAGCACAGGTCATGAAAAAGTCTAAAATAGGTTTAGGGGCACCTGGGTGGCTCAGTCGGTTAAGTGTCTGACTCTTGGTTTTGGCTCAGGTCGTGATCTCAGTTTCATTCGCTCGAGCCCCGCAACAGGCTCTACGCTGATGGTGCAGAGCCTGCTTGGGATTTTCCCTCTCTCTCTGCCCCTCCCCTACTCACACTGTCTGTGTCTCTCAAAATAAACAAACAAACAAACAAACAAACTTAAAAAAATAAAATAAGATAAAATAAAATAGGTTTGGAGCCTTTACCACCTCAGACACCAGGCACTAGGAGTATAAAGTTGAATGAGGTGGTCCTTGCCTTCAAGAAACTCAAAGTCTATGAGTGGAGGCAAACACAGATGGACACGTGGACACACACACACACATACACACACACACACACACACACACACACACACACACACACACACTCACAGAGGGGCAGTAGGACAGGTTCACAACCAGCACCTGTAATAATACACACAGGTCACCCAAGAAAGACCAACCATGAGGTTTGGAGGTGATGTGGTTTGACAGGTAAAGGCTGTCAGACAATACTGTGTCCTGGCTGGACCCCAAGGGATGAAAATGAATAGGACAAAGCCAGGCCGACGGGGAGGGCGACCCATTCAGCATGGCTGGAGCAGAGTACAAGGAGTTGGGGAGAAGTGGCAGGAGGGGGCAAGGATGTTCAGAAAGCCAAAGAGGTAAGGTACTGGAGAATCACAGAGCCAACAGGAATCAGTTCTAGAGAACAGTCCAATGTCTCAAATTGGAAAAGGACAACAAGCCTCAGGAAAGCGGTGAAGAGACTTCCGGGTAACTAGAAATCCAACACGATTTACGTGAATATGAAATTCCTACTTACTTGTTCAGGTTCGACGTGGCAGAACATGGATATTTTCTCCTTCACCGATGTGTCCAGAGGATTTGAGCACCTGCACACAACCTAGCAGGAAAGAAAGTAAGCCGTTTGGACAGAAGGAAGGGATCACAAAGTTGGGTTTTTCTCCTGACTGAAATTAAAACAGACACCCGCTTCTTAAGCTGGATGAAAATGTTAACTCCGGCACAATGCACACCAACTATGAAAATATGACCTGTTTTCAAAGCTGAAATGCCTAAATCCCGCTCCGGAGAAACATTAAGGGGGGGGGGGGGGGATGGTACAGATGAACACACAGATAATGAGCTACAGGAACCAACTGGGGTTTTCCTCAGTTAATGTCTTGGGCAGGGGGAGGAAGGGACAACAAATGACAGACAGAGAGGAGACACAAAGCATGACCTCATGCATGCCCGTGAGGAAATCTTTGTAAAAGGCAACCCCACTTCAAAGCACTAACCCTGTTTCTCCACCACCAACGAAAAGCATGCCAAGAAAACAGAGGTCTTACCTGCTGTGAAGCAGAAATTTTGTTTGTTTTTTTTTAAACTGAAGTATAGTTGATACACAATGTTGCAGTGGCTCCAGAATAACAACCTAATGATTCAACTCTATACCCTTCGCTCTGCTCACAAGTACAGCTACCTGTGTCACCACCACAGGACGCCATTACACCACCACTGACCATATTCCCTCTGCTGTGCCTTTCATCCCCTTGACTTATTCATTCCATAACTGGCAGCCTGTGTCTCCCATCCTGCCCATCCCCCCCACCGCCCCTCCCTCTGGCAACCACCAGTTTGTTCTCTAGATGTACGGGTCTCTTTTTGTTTGTTTTGTTTTTTAATTCCATATAAGTGAAGTCATACGGTACATGGAAGATTTTTTTTTTTGCATTAAAAAAAATTTTTTTTTTAATTTACTTAAATCCAAATTAGTTAACACATAGTGTCGTACTGGTTTCAGGAGAGAGAAGAGCCCAGTGATTCATCACTTACTTGTAACACCCTGTGGTTAGCCCAACAAGGGCCCTCCTTAATGCCTATCACCCATTTAGGCCCTCCCGCACCCACCTCCCCTCCAGCAGCCCTCAGTTTGTTCTCTGGATTCAAGAGTCTCTCATGGTCTGCCTCCCTCTCAGTTTTTATCTTATTTTTCCCATGAGAGAGAGATTTTAATTAAGCATACAAGATCAAGCTTGAAACCAGGGAATCATAAAATCTTACCAGATCTGGAGAAAGCCCGAGCCCTCTAAGTTCCCGAACACTATTCTGGGTGGGTTTAGTTTTCTGCTCCCCTGTTGAACTTGGCTATTTTACAAAAGGGAAAAAAAAAAAGTTAATTTCTCTATGATAAAAAATTTGTTTAAGTATGACTTTTCTCTGAACTTCCTTTATTGATCATTTATCTAATTTAGTTTTTATTTTTGTCAAAGGTACTCGTGCATAGATTTTAGAGTCAAATGGTTCTACAAGGTCTGTTCTGAACAACAGGACAGTGAACCCCTCCCCTTCCTCGAACCCCAGGGGTAGCCAATCTTCCACTCTTAAATGATCCTTCTGGTATGCTTCCCGCTACGTCCAGACATGTAGTTTGAGGCATTTTCTATTGATTTCCATGTTAGAGGAGGAACCCTCTCCCTCTATTACACACGCACCTGTCCCGTGCCTCCAGCCCATCTCATGATACCTCTCCAGTGTTAACATGTGTTTGAGTATTTAAATACTGCCCACTTGGGAGTGCCTGGGTGGCTCAGTCAGTTAAGCATCTGATTCTTGATTTCAGCTCAGGTCATGATCTCCCGGTGCATGAGATTGAGCCCCACACTGGGCTCTGCCCTGGCAGCGTGGAGCCTGCTTGGAATTCTCTCTCTCTCTCTCTCTCTCTCTCTCTCTCTGCTTCTCCCCTGCTCAAGTGCACGCATGTACGCACTCTCTCTCTCAAAATATACAAACATTAAAAAAAAAAATTCCCTTTGCTCTAGCTGTAGTGGGGTTTCACCGTATAGTAGAGACAAGTGGGACTTTTTTTTTTTTTAAGTTTATTTAGTTTGAGAGTAAGTGTGAGTGGGGGAGGGGCAGAGAGAATCCCAAGCAGGCTCCGCACTGTCAGCGCAAAGTCTGACACGGGGCTCGAATCCACAAACCACAAGCTCATGACCTGAGCAGAAGTCAGATGCGTATAACTGACTGAGCCCCCCAGGGCCCCCAAATGGGACATTTTCAATCCGCCACCTTCAACCGCAACTTCCCTGGCTAATTTTCCAAATGTTTTCCATCTGAGCTTTTCCAAAAGTCTGATTACAGTAATTTTAAATTCACAAAGACGGTCTTTCTTCCCTGCATCTCACGCACCTAAAATAGACAAGGAAGGAAAAGGACCCTCTTCTCTCTCCTTCCCACCTCCACAGAGTAAAATTCGAATGCCTTACCTGAGGGACTAGACTGACGTGAATATTACAAAAGTTCTCTCTTTTGACCTTGAACTGGAACTGACGGAAGGCCTCAATAAAGGGCATGCTTTCTATATCTCCCACCGTTCCACCGAGCTACAAGAACAAAGTTCTGTTAGAGATCAAGCACTAACCCTTCCTTTCATGGGTCAGTTTTTGGACAACTGCGCCCCATTATCTCAGCTCAGCAATCAGTAACAGCATAATGTGGACTCTCTGAGCGCAGTTCATGTCACTTAGCAGTAACTGACATTTCTTTACCCTGAACAGTTACTTTTCTGGACAGGCTCTCCATTCCCCAAAGTTATGGATCTGGCAGATCTGGCCAAGAAAAAGCCAGGTGAAAGATATACTAGAAACTTTATTCATACCAGTCACGAAGCCAAGAAACCTAAATCTTATCTACTTAGCCATAAATAACTGTTGTGTGACAAAGTATCAGTAATAGGCTGATGGAATTTCTGAGTCCTCTATTTTACATCCAACGGCTAGGACCAGCAGAGCAGGAGTAAAGAAACTGAAAGCAACGGGGCTCATTCAGAGATGAGAGGATTCCCACCAGAGGAGAGATGAAGGTCAGCTCACTTTCTCAAGAGAGAGAGGAAAATGTGTCCTGCGGCTCTTACTGGTACAGTCATGATAAGTGAATGAAGAGGCTCACTCTGAACCTCTGATGGCTTGCACCTACTCCCTTTCAACGGCCTGGCCCCATCCCAGGATTGTCACTGTGCCCTTACCTGTCCCACTGTGGTTAGGGTCAAGGGCCTCACAGAGCACTGTCTTACCAGGTGCTGATGGCTGACTAAGGAGGTGAATGTGTGTGTACACTTGGTTAGAAAAGACTCCTACAAACCTCAATAACACACACTTGAGGCTCTAGGCCGTCTTCATCCACGGGTATTAATGCCTGTCTCATGACCCACTCTTGGATTGCATCTGTGATGTGAGGGACAACTGGAAAAGAGGAAAGAGGCACGTAACATACACTTTCCTATCAACACTGGTGGAGGGAGATACACTTACTATGACAACAAACGGCTGCAATCTTTGCCTGGAGCGGTGAAGGGGTCATAAACATATTTTTGAGACCACTCTTACATGGCGTTAAGAAATCTTTGAGCTCCAGGGCGCCTGGGTGGCTCAGTCGGTTGGGCATCCGACTTCAGCTCAGGTCATGATCTCGCGGTTTGTGAGTTCGAGCCCCGCATCGGACTCTGTGCTGACAGCTCAGAGCCTGGAGCCTGCTTCGGATTCTGTGTCTCCCTCTCTCTCTGCCCCTCCCCCATTCATGCTCTATCTCTCTCTGTCTCAGAAATAAATAAACATTAAAAAAAAAAAAATTAAAGAAATCTTTGAGCTCCCACTGTCTGTGGCCTCCTTTCCAGGTTTCCAAGTCGTGGCTAGAAGCACAAGAGGGTAAGGCCAAGAGTATATCCTGAACCCGCATCAGAGCCCTGGCCCCTCTGTAGAGGGCACCGGGGCTGCACCACCATTCAACAGACCCTGTGGCCGCCGCACCACTACTGCTGAAGGCTGGCACTTCACACATGGGTGCCTTCCAGGCCCCTGTTCCATTATGTTCCAGTTTATCAGAGGATACACAATCCACAGATAAGAGAGAGTACAGGACGGCGGGGTGGTCAGGAGCACAGCATCTGGGGCCAGAATGTCAGATTCGAACCTCAGTTCCACCTCTCATTAGGTATGGATCCTTGGGACACCGCTTAACTATTCTTAAGCTCGATTTCCCTATCCGCTAAGTGGAGATAACAGCTTCCACCTCATAAAGTTGTGCAAATTTCATGAGCCACCACTGGTAAAATGCTAAGCAGAGCGCCTAGCATGCCAGTGCTCAGCAAAGTCAGCCAGCGCTGAACACTTTTTAAAACCCTAGCTGTCGGGCCAGAAGGCAGGTTCCTAAGGGGCAGGGATTACTGTTTAACTTGCTCTGTATTTAAGCAGCAGTGCCTCAGGCACAAGGATATTCATTATCTACTGCACACACAGCAGCCAAAGGGATCTTTTAAATATGCAGTTTCCCCCCATCCCATGTTTTAAACTCTTCAATGGCTTCCCACCGCTCTGAGTAAAATCCAAACTCCAGGCCAAGGCCCAAAAGGCCCTACATAACCTGGCTGCAGCCCACCTCACCGCCCTCACTCCCCACACCCATCCCCCTGGTCCCCTGGCCTGACTGTAGCCTCAGGCCTCAGGCCCCTCCTCCGCTTGTCCCCTGGCTGGCCTCTCTCCTCCAGAATGCCCCCTCGTGGAGTCTCCCTAACCACCTGTCCAAACTGGCCGTCCCCACGCATTCTCTCTCCTATTTCCTTCACAGCTCTTATCAGACATCTTGTTTCATGTTTGTTTTTGTGTCTCCCACGCGGAAGCCCCCATGGGGGCGGTAGCCTCGCTGGTCTCCTTCATCCATAGCCCCAGCGCCAGACAGGGTATGTCCGCAGTGAGCATTCAAGAAACATGTGACGAATGAATGCACACAAGAATGAATTCGCTGGAGGCCTAGAACAACAAACCGTATGATCGAGATCATCTTAATTCCTAACTGATCCCCTTTCTACGTGTCAGGAACTCAGAGAAACGGTGTCACGCAGGACTTTTCGCCCTCCACACAATCAGCAGAGCCAGGTAGTTAGTAACTCCATTTGGCAGAAAAGAGAGCCAGATCTCAAAGAGGTTAAGTAATCTGCCTGTGTTCACAAAGCTGGTAAGTGGCAGGGCTAAGATCTAAACATGGGCTAAGCCGGGGCTAAGTGGCTTTCAATTTAACAAAGTCTAAAGCCAAGGGCAGATTCACTCTCATAACTCAGAGAAAAGCCACTTTTCAGCAAACCTCTCCCACCCCCCCCAAATTTGGACTTAAGCCATCACACTATACCAGTGGTTTTCCAACCCCACCTTTTAAGAGTGGCAATTTTCTCAAATGAACGCTGTGCAAAACCCCAGGGCAGCAGGCGAACATAAGTGAGGCTGGCTGGTAAAAGGGCAGGAGACCCAGAGAGCCACTTCTCAGACTCCCACAGGCCCACGCGCACCGATGACCAGCCTGCAGACCAACGTACACAACGCACGTTCTTGTCCTACCACTGTTTACAAGTGGGTCCCACATGCACAACATATATACACGGCCTGGCTGACTGCCCTGATCTAGCTGCCTTCGTCACTTCACACCCATCACTGTTGTAAAAACAACAGCTCTCTGGGCTCAAATCATGCCAGACTGATAGCTTCAGTGGCATTCATACAGCAGCAGGGGCTCCTTCAAATTACTTTTTGGGTAAACAGCCATACAACTCTAAATTTTCAACGGAAGGCATGGTTCAGTAACAATACCTGGACGCTTTCAGGCTGAAATTGCATGAAAAGTAAATTTTTGTTCACAAAAGAAAAGCAAACTGCTTAAGGTTTTCACACCTTGAGGGCAAATCCAGTTTTACCTTGGACGGTTTTCCCCAAGTAATCTCCTTTGCGTTCCTTGTTAATGACGTACTGGTAGATCTTTCCAGTGGTCAGATTATTGTCCTTGGTGAGGCGGATGTCTAGGAACCGCTCATAGTTCCCTAGATCAAGGTCTACTTCACCACCATCATCCAGCACAAAAACCTCGCCTGCGGTGAATAGTGAAAACGGTCAGGGTAAGTGAGAAACACCCATGTCATGGCAAATGTGAGGCTCAAAATATAAACACTCAAATAGAACAAAGTCTGCATTACCTGGACATGAAGCAGAGAAATTTATTTCTAGAAAACTAAATATGACACAAAAGAAAGAAAAATATCACCAACCATTCTCCAGAAGGCAATAGCTTACTTCCAGCCTATCAACAAGCTCGGTCTGAATCAGGAAGTTATAAAATAGCATTGAACGGAAGGAAATCATAGCCTCAAGGGCGGTGGAGACAGGGAACTTTACAGGAGTGTGGTATCTGCTGCCTAAAGAGAAAGAACTTTCAACAATGCCTACTTGTGCAGCAAAAGGTTTCAAACGTGATAAAAGCATGATTTCCTTCAAAGCTCACACTGGATACTAAGGTCCTGCTGATTACAAAAACCAGCTTCTGGGCTACACTTTAGTCCCAAAGTTGTGAAACTCCAAGTTTCTCCCATTCCTTTGTTTGACATTCATTCCTTGAGACGTCATTCTAGAAGTCTTGCCCAGAATGGTTCATTCCTACCATCACAATAGGAGACCAGCATAAAAACTGGAAAGGGAAAAATGTCTTATTTTTTCCCCCTCAGAGAGGGGTTTCTATTATAGAAATCTCTAGACTCTAATCACTATGTTGCCTATTTAGATTTCTGCTTCCTCTCTGTCTAGGTGAGAAAAACAGATTCTGCTAACGCTAAGGACCTTTTTGGAAGGCAGGAAATGCAAGTCACGTAATACAAAATACACACAATTTCCAAGGGCTGATGTACATTCTTCCACATACTCCATAATTATTATTTTAACAAAAGAAAGAAATGCATCGTGCTTACCATGCTCATAAGGAGAGAATGTTCCCGCATCAATGTTAATGTATGGGTCAATTTTAATTGAAGTTACATGTAAACCGCATGATTTCAGTATCGTGCCTACGCTGCTGGCGATGATTCCTTTTCCAATTCCTGATATAACACCACCAGTAACTAGAATGTACTTCATTTTACTTTTTGACCTGGGAATGGAAGAAGGAAAAATTACAGATAAAATATATTTCCACAAAGCAAACGTATCTGGGTTCAAAGGCTAGCTGTACTGCCTCCTAGCTATGAACCCCCCCTGGGGAGCCTCAGTTTCCCTCTCCATCGCACGACTTTAGAAGGTTGTTATGTGATGTGAGCTCCTAACAAACATTTCTTAGGATCACTGAATGGCTTTAGTCAAACAGGAGTTGAAAAACAATGACTAGTCACATAATGTAGCTTTTGTTTAAAGCTCTGACAACCAACAACCTTGAGAGACGACCTAATAAAAAAATAAATTTAATAATCTGACAGAACGCTATGCCCCAAACATTGGCTGACATAGCCAGCAGACCCCGGGGTTCAAAAGCAGGTGCCTCATTATTTTCCCTGCATGGGAGAAACAACGTCTCAATCTTGGATGAGCCCTGGATTGCCTGATTGCCCCACAAAAGAGAATGTCTTTGACTAACCTACAATGGATCCCCAAGAAAAGAGAGCTTCACTAGGTTACAGAAGACAGAATAAAAGAACTTCAACATTTAAAAGGAGTTGCAATTAAGCCTAAAAATCCTTTAGTTAAAGGTAGTTTGCTCCTGTAGTTTATTAATAACTTACTCCTTCCCAGTTGTACGGCTGTTTAACTCAAAACTCTCTCCGAGCTATAAAATGAAGAGAAACCATATATACTGGAGGAAAGGAACATCAGATAACAAACCAGCCTGAAACACATAATGGGCAGAGGACTCAAAGAGAGGACAGATCCCATTAAATCCAAAAAGCTGTACAGCTGTGGCCGGGAATGGAAGCAGCAGATGTGGTGACAGATAAAAAGGGTGGGTGGATGGAAGAAACAGCAGAGGCAAGAGGCGAGGTGACAGCAACAGGCTGGCCAGGGAGAATTCATCACTGGCCCTAGCTTCAGAGGCTCAGAAACATCATTTAGTCAGTAAACCCAAATGTGATCAAAACACAATCACCAAGTAGAAGAGAATGCTTGCTTTGGCATGGTCAAGACATTTTCCTCCTCTGGGAACACTTCATGTGAAGCCAGTTTATAATAAAAATAAGCTAAGAAAGGAACAAGGAAACCGGGGAGTTCTGCCTGAAGCATTCCCCCGCCCCACTCCCCAAGGCAGAAATGAATACACTTGGCAAAGTAAGAATGTTCAGAATGACTCCCCCCTTGGATAGCAAGGAAGACAACCAGACCGTGACTTGCTCTTTCCATTGTTATACCATTTCCAAAAGCATGCTCCTTGGTTTCTGCAAAATGTATGTGGGGTTCCCATAAAGCATTTTATGGACATAAAAATCAGAAATGTTGTTAAACAGTCAATTGGTTTAATGCCAGATCTCCAGTAGCCTTTAATAAGTTAATATGCTCTGTGATCTTCCCAAACGGGCATACAGTGTAGTTTCCCCAAAACTTGTTTGACCCCAAGTCCCTAATATTTGGGGGGGGGGGGGGGACACTACTCTGTCACCTCACAGTGAAACAGATCCTTACTGACACACGAATTATCAGACTTGGCTACATTTTAGATGTGTTCTATCCAGGGATATCCCTGACACTATAGAACTAAATTCTCAGAGTAAATTTTAGATGTTCCTAGAAATTTCTCAGAGTGGGTTATGGAGCAGGTTACTTTTACAGAAGACTCCTTCTTCATCCGTTTGTATTCGACTTGCCCCAATTTTACCTGAAGAGGGTAACACCTCTCTTGAGGGAAGATTCTTGCAGCCTCCCACAGTGCCTGGCAATAAAGACCCCAATGGGCTCCCAGACCAGGTAGGAGAGGCTGACAGGACCCACTCACTCACACTGATGAGCGACCCCCTATGTAGGTGCTACCGTGCTGGACACTTTGGGGACCACAAAAGTTTTTGGGTTTTTTTTTTTTTTTTTTACTTCTATTTGCATTTATTTTATGCAGAATTTACTCCCAGGCCATAGGTTTTTGTTTCTCCAGTTTCTTCCGGGATCTCTTTTTCTTCGGCAACCTCCTCTCCCGGTTTGGGAACTAGCTGCTCTTTCCCAGTAAGGACCATCTCCGCGTGGCAGGAGAGCTCACGTGTGGGTTGAACCGACCACGGGCCCTGTAAGTTCTGCGCCACAGCTTGGGGGCTTTTGTTCACCTGGATGTGCCCAATAACCAGAGAATCTACATCTAAACCCTTAAGTTCAGCATTCTTCTCTGCATGTTTAAGCATGTGCAGTAAAAATTCAGCCCTCTTTTTGGGCCACCAACCCCGTGTCCAGCCCCACGGTTTGGCCTGGGCACACCCACACCTACCAACTCCACCACTCCAGTGACACGGAATGGCACACGCTGTGTCTACAAAGTGACATCTTTCAGATACTTGGTGGCTTTTTGGATATGCATACCCTTGATGGCCTGGGAAGTTTCACGTGTGTTCTTAAAGTGAACACAAAGATTTGAAACCTCTTGACTTGCATGATTTCGTAGGGTCTTCTGGGTCAAGTGAATAGCAAACCATTTTCAGAGATCACCTCAGGCTGCTTATGGGAAGAGCGGGGACCAGAAAACTTCACCAGATCTGGGCTCATATCACAAGTTGCTGGCAGTCCGGTTAGAGACAAAACATTTACAAAGAAATGAGTAATCCACTGATGGTGGGAAACAGGGACAACATACGAAAGGCACACATGGAGAACAGAAAGCAGAAAGCTTTCAGTGGCAAGACCAGGGTATAGATCATGTCCTAGCAGAGGAACGTGAGAGAAATTAAGGCTGGGAGAGGATCCAAGTTGCTCCTGCTTAGTAGACCTGAGACCTGCAACAGGTCTTCAAGGACTGACAGCAAGAAATAAAGCATGGAGAAGGCAACAGAGTGAACAGGAAGGTGAAGGCCATCTACAGAAAACAGATGCAGGGCCAAGAAGAGGGGGTGGGGGGTGGAGGGTGCCTGTGGGAAGACAGTGGGAAATAAGCTGGAAATGTAGGCAAGGGTCCAAATCATGTGGAAACCTTAATGTCCAATCTGCACTTTATTCTGAAGAGGATGGACACATGGGAAAGTTTTCAAGCACAGAAGTAACATATATTAAGAGGTATCAGGGGTGCCTGGCTGGTTCAGCCGGTAGAGCATGCAACTCTTGATCTCGGGGGTGGGAGTTCGAGCCCCACGATGGGTGTAGAGATTACCTAAAAATAATCTTTAAAAAAAATTGCATCAGAGGAATTCAATAAAAATGGCAAGGGTGGGGGGGGGAGCTTTTTTGTCGATAAAAATGTTTTGAGATCCACCTCCAGCCCTACCACTTGTGTACTGAGACCTGTCAAGTCACTCAAGGTGTCCGAAGCCCGGGTCCTTAAATCGGAAAAATGGGTGATCCCCGCATCGCCTGTCACCAGGATTGCTGCGGATTGGAAATTATGAGTGTGGACCTACGTGTGCCACGCAAACGTAGTGAACTTCTTTAAAACGCGGCATGCTCACTACGAGCGGCCAGGAGGAGAGCGCGCCGGCTGTGGGGCCGAAGGGGCCGCACCCCGAGCCCCGACGAGCTGCAAGGCCCCTTCCGCCCACTGGAGCCGGGGCGCGCCGGAGGGGCCGCGGCCAGGCCGCCGAACCCATCCCCCACGCGGCAGCGCGTCTCGGACCTTGAACCGCCTCCCAGCCAGGCTGCGGCCGTGCCCCAGGGTCGGAGGGGCCAGGGCCCGGGCAGTCCCCAAGGAGGGGCAGCCGCCGGAGCTTCTCCCGGAGGGCTGAGCAGAGGGGCTCCGGCGCCTCTACGGCCCTCCCGGTCCCACGCGTCATCCCCGGCCCCCTGCTCAGCCGAGCCAGGTCGCGCTGCAGCGCGTACTGCCGGCCCCCGCGACCCCGGCCCCGCGGCGTTTCCCGCCGCCCCACGCCCCTTGCGGCCCGGCTTCCAAGCGGCGCCCGGCCACGCGGCCCCGCGCGCGGGAGCCGGCTCCTAGCCGGCCTGGCCGCCCGCCCGCCCCACTCCCGTTAGGCACGCAGCCCATTGGTCAGGCCGGCGAGCCACCTCACCCTTGATTGGTGGGAGCGGTGTCTATCAGCCGGCGGTGTGGCTGTCCCGCGCCGGGTTCAGCTAGCGCCGCCGATTCCTGCAAGGCAGAACAGTTCCCCCAGGATCCCTGGAGTCAGCCTACCTGAGGCCGGCTTCCAGGCCTGCCGTCGGCTAAGGATGTAGGTGTGCGACGCGCGCGCTGGGCCCCGGGCCGCCAGTGAACCAGCCCCGCCGCATGCGCCCGGCAGTCTTTCACGGAGGCGGGCTCCAGGCGGTGCGCACGCAGAGGCGGGGGGCGGGGCGGGCGCGAGGGCCCTCCCAGGGGCGGGGTCTGGGTGAGCGGGGCGCAGGGCCCCGAGTGCGCAGGCGCGGGGGAGAGGCGCTTTCTCCTCGGCTGGGGCTGGTCTGCGGGCTTGTACCCGGGCTGCTGACGCCCGGAAGACGCAGGCGTTGGAGACCCGGCAGGTTGTGGCTTTTCTGCCTTGCGTCTTTTGTTCGCAGTCGGTGATCCAGGCTTCCTCTCTTGCGGAGGAGGCCGTGTTTGGACTCAAACCTGGCAAATCCGTCCTCTGGCCCCAGCAGCCTTCGAGAGGAGGCCAGATCCATCACGCCGTGTCTCCGAACCTTCTGGCGCCGTGAGCACCACGTTCACGCCAGCTGGTGGGGCGACCCCAGCCCATCTCTCCTGCCACGCCCTCTGGACCGAGGGACAGCGGCAGTGTCACCCCCTGCTGGCCTCTAAATGAGAAAGCCTAGAAGGCCGCCTCAGCTCCAGCTCCTTCCTCATCTGGCTTCCTTGCCCCCGCATCTGCCCTGAGCGCAGCTGCTTTAGATGGAGAAGGGTCCAGAAAAGACATAGTTTCCTCCGGCTAATAGTCATTGAGCACCCACTGTGTGCCACACGCTGGGCTGGGCTCCAAAGGACCCTGTCCTGGGTATAACGACGTAGTGGGGCAAATTGATCAGCCAATTACACTTCATCGTGATTTTCATAATTTTTTGCTGCTGGAGTGCCCGGTGTGGGGACTGACCAAGTCTGGTGGGCATTGGGGATGCAGTCAAGAAGTCTTCTCCGAAAAAGCAGTTTAAAGCTGAGAACTGAAATTTACTGGCAAAGAATGGGAAGGGCGAGGTGGGGAGTAAGAATGAGTGAGGCAGAAAGAAAAGCTTGTGTGAAGGCCCTGAGGCCCAGAAGAATGTAGAACAGCTGAATCATCAGGCCAGTGTAGCTGCATTGGAGAGAGCCAAAGGAAGAGAGAATATGAGATCAGGCTGGAGAGGTGGGCATGGCCATACCATGCAGAGCATTATAGAGTAAGTTAAGGATTTTGTTTCTCCTACAGGCAGTAGAAAAACCATAGAAAATTTTTTGAGGAGGGGATTTTGTTTTTCTTTTGAATAGCGGATACACGCACATGGTTAATTTTTTTTACTATGAACACTACACAAGGGTACTTGAAAAACTTCTCACCTCTGTACCCCGATGCTCCTGTTTTCTTCCCTAGAAGCAATTTGTCACAAGCTCTTATAATCACTTAGGAAAACGACTCCAACAAATGGTTTCCAAGGAACCGGTTGGGAGGCTTCCGTAGTGGCCCAAAGAGAGCTTCTGGCTTCTTCCAAATCTGGAACCCCACTGCTTCTACCCTGCCAAGCCACCCAAGCTGCACTCAGCTCCAAATCTAAAACATGCTCGGGATGTGTTTGAAGATGTGCTATGTCCACACATTCTTTCAAGAAGCATTTGGTGTTTATCTTAGCGCTGGGACACGATAGACACTGAGAACATACTTGCTGAAGTAATGGAGATGCTGTAGGAGACACAAGAATGAGCCATTCCCTCGGCGGGTATTCTGGGTGATCACTGTCCCCTGTCTCCTCCTCCTTTGAACCTCTGCCTTCTCCTCCCCCATACTCTTTCTCAGCAGTGGTCTTGCTTCCTATTTCACTGAGAAAATAGAAGCCATCGGACCTTCTTGAGCTCCCAGCGCCATATCCATCAACCTAGTTCTATCTCTGCGCACGGGCTCTGCCTTCTCCCCTGTGCTGTGGACACACTACCCTCGTCGTTTCAGGCGCCATATCTTCTTGTCAAGTCAAGAACGTCACTCTGTTAATTCTCCCGTCGTGCATCAGCGGTTTTCCCCTCTATCATATCATTTCCCCTAACAGGATGCAGTGTCTGCCATTTCAAAACCTCTGTCTTCACTGTACGTGATTCTCTGGCTACCCCTCATTCCTCCGTGTCCCTTTTCAGCACAGCTCCTAGAAAGTGCTGTTTGCACTTGTTGTCTGCAATTTCTTCCCTCTCTCTTGAACTCACTCTGATCAGGTAATTGCTCACATAATTCACACTGAAACTGTGCTTGTCGAAAATGAACCTCTGTGCTCCCAAACCTCTGAATCCCAGCCTAGACTCCCAAGTCCTAGATAGAGATGCCAGTGTGGCTGTACGTGCATGGTGTGTGTGTGTGTGTGTGTGTGTGTGTGTGTGTGTGTGTGTGTTTGCATGTTCGGGCTGTTCCTCTCCCCAGCCGTGAGCTCACAGACTCCCTGTGGGCTTGTGAGTGCAGCCATACTGCCCCCAGATCCTGCTCCTAGACCAGATGATTCCTAACAGCACTTGTCAGAGCTGATCAGTCCCTCCTTAAAACATGTTCTTTACCTGGCTTCTAGAAAACCATTTTCTCTGTTTTTCTCCTGTTTCACAGTCCGCTCCTTCTGGGTGCCCTTTCCTAGAACCTTTCCTGTTCCTGACCTGTAAACACTGGTATGCCCCAGGGCTCATAAGATTCCTTCTCCATCTATAATCACTCTTTACATGATCTCATCCTGACTTTAAGTACCATCTATATTCTGACGACTCCCAAATTGACATTTCCAACCTGGACCTGTCTCCTGAACTCCAGATTTAGGGCCCTTCTAAGCGTGAAGGTCTTGGCACAAACAAACAGGCACCTTGTCTTCAGGTGGGATTGCTGTGCACTGCTCTTCGTGTTCCAGAGCTCCCCCTGGGATCAGGCTGCAGCCTCAACCAGGGGCCGCACACTTTCTGAAAAGGGCCTGAGAGTAAGTATATTGGGCTTTTGGGCCATATGGTCCCGGTCACAACTACCCAATTCTGTCTTTGTAGCACAGAAAGTGTAGTGCCTGAACAAAATAAGTGTCACGGAAATAGAAATGCAGGTTTGATGGCAAGGCCAAAGTTTGCCAGCCCCTGAGCTAAACACACCTGTCATCTTTTCTAGCACCTTCCCTGCCCTGTGCTGGTCCCCCCATTCCCTTACAGGTTTCACTTGGGAGCATTGCTCAATTATTCACTTACACAAGAACCCCCTCTTGGTCTTTGTTCCTAGGGAATGCGACCTAAGACAGTGCCCCTCCTACACGTTCCTCCCAGGGTGCGCTCAATACTTTCCCTAAGACATTTATCACAGGGTGCTGAAATTGCCTGTCTACCTGGGCGTCTCCTCCCCACCCGATTGTAATTAATCTCATTGCGATGACTTCACGTTTCTGTGTCTCAGTTCCCCTTATCAGGTACAGTCTTGTTCACCTAGTTTAATTCCCTCTACTACCCTGGAAGGCAAATGCCATCCTGACTCTACTATATTCCATATGTTGAAGCCGGGAGTGAAAAGTGTAAATGCCCTACTGAGAGCACGTATGAAGGTTCACTTCGAATCCTTTCTGTTTTGCACCCCCTCTTTCCGCCCATCACCAGATCCTGCCAACTGTTTCCTCACCGAGGCTCCTTCGAGTGACTTTCTTCTCATTCACATCAAGACGCTGTCACCCTGGCCGGGTGTTCTAACAGATTATGTGGGCAAGTTATGGCAGCAAGGAGCCCACAACCATTGACTTACATGTGTAAGTTTTGCCCGGATGGCAGCTACTTAAAAAAACTAAAATTCTTTTTAGTTTCTAAGAGATATGTAAATGGTATGAAAGTCAAAAGGCACAAAGGAATACACAGCAAAAGTTTCCCTCACATATCCCCCGGCCACCTAGTTTTCCTCCCAGAGGCAACCAGTATTAGGTTTCTTGTTTATCTTTCAAGAGATACTCTGTGAACAGTCTATGTCCTCTCTTATTGGCTGTATGATATTTTAGTGTGTTCTATTGGATTTTCCTTACTTGAGCCAGCTTTCTTTAATGGCGTTATTTAGTGAATTCACTGGTTATACCGTCACTTGGACATGAAAAGATTTAAAGGGGTATGTGTAGGGGTGCCTGGGTGGCTCAGTCAGTTACGCGTCCAACTTTGGCTCAGGCCACGATCTCACGGTTTGTGAGTTTGAGCCCCGCGTCGGTCTCTATGCTGTCAGCTCAGAGCCTGGAGGCTGCTTTGGATTCTCTCTCTCTGTCTCTCTCTCTGCCCCTCCCCTGCACTCTCTCTGTCTCCCTCTCAAAAATAATAAACATTAAAAATTTTAATAAATAGGGGCGCCTGGGTGGCTCAGTCGGTTGAGCGTCCGACTTCGGCTCAGGTCATGATCTCACAGTCCGTGAGTTCGAGCCCCGCGTCAGGCTCTGGGCTGATGGCTCAGAGCCTGGAGCCTGCTTCCGATTCTGTGTCTCCCTCCCTCTCTGTCCCTCCCCCGTTCATGCTCTGTCTCTCTCTGTCTTAAAAACAAATAAATGTTAAAAAAAAATTTTTTTTAATTTTAATAAATAAATAAAGGGGTGTGTGTGTGTGTGTGTGTATGTGTATGTGTGTACCTGTGTGTGTAAAATATGAGAGAAAAATGAGGCAAAGGGAAAATTAGGGTAGGAACTTTTTCTCCTCAATGACACTCCATTGCCTTCAGGATAAAGCCAAAACCACACTTTGATTTATGAGTCTATGCACAATCTGGCCTCAGTTTACTCCTCCTGTAGCCTTATGACCCATCCCGTGCTCTAGCCACACTGGACTCTTTCAGTCCCCTAAACACGCCATTCTTTCTCTTTCCCACATCGGGATCTGTGCATAGACCTCTGTTGGAAAACCCCCTTCCCTTTGTCTTACTAATGTCACGTTTCAGCTTGGCCTTCGCTTTCCCAAAGTAGATTTCCTGGACATATTTTTGGGGATCATACTAACTCTCCACTCTTCTACTGCTGCCCGGACTTCCCTAAGCACAGCACTTACAAGCTGTAGTTTGATGGTACATTCCCTTGTCTAGATCTCCCCCTCATCTAGAAGCTCTGTGAGGTGTGGGACCTGCTTATCTGATTTACTATTGTATGCCCAATGCTCATAGTGCACAATTGGGAAATATTTTTTCCTACAAATAAATGAATCCAGAAATTAAATTAGATCCCAAATCCTATGCGTTTTTTTAGAAGAGAGTCACAAATTTGACTTTTAACTTCCCAAGAGCCAACGTGAGAAGGATCAATATGATTCATAGAAAACCATACAAGTGTTAAGGAGAAATATCACTTCCTCAAACAGCCCTTCACTGAGCCCCTAGGGCCCCTTATCGGCACCCCTAAATCCCTCCCCACACGCACACTATTTTTCTTTGGTAGCATTTATCGAAATTACAACAATCGATGGGGTAATTATTTATTTGATGTGTGTGTTCTCTACCAGACTGCATTTCTCTTAGGAGTGTATCCCAGCACCTCTCACATTGCCTGCGAGTAGCAGGTACTCAGTAAATGTTTACTGAATGAATTAAAGGGATCTTTCTTCCTATAACTGAGATCAGAAATCAATTTCTTCTGCGAGTCTTCGTGGAGGGGATGCAGGATATGTAATGCATGGATGAATGGTCTTAGTGATACCCAGACAACAGACCTACAGGAGACAAGGGTCACAGGGCTTTCCCTAGAATGATTCTCAATAAAGGCTCATGGCAGTGCCCCAAAGCGCAATTCAGGCACAGCGATTCTGCGAAGAGCCAACAGGATGCCAAGAGTATGCCGTGTGGGGGAGAAGCCCTCGGAAGACCCGGCTTATTCAGAAGTAAATTATAAAGCATCTTCTGGCGCTCCTCTGTAAAGAAAGTTCTCTAACCTGAGTGCCGGGTAGATTGTGAGGAGAGTGGATTAAATATACACCTGAGAGAGACGTGGGATGAAGCTATTCAAGTTACAGTCAAAGGCTTTCAACAATTATTTGAGCTTGGGGTACAATTCATATGTATCTCAGAATTAATTGATGTCCTTCACAGGGAACATGACGGGATGTCAGAATAATCTGACAGAGACATCTGTCTCATGCTGGGCATATAATAATATGTATTAGTATTATATATAATTGTATGGTGTAATCATACTCTACTACCCCAGTAACACATTTAGGGAAAAGAGGTAGTAAAAGACAAAACAGAAAGAAAACAAACGCTTTATGAAAACATGTTATTATCCAAGCATACTAGCGAATTCTCAGTTGACAAATACACCACAGCTAACATCACCACCTATCCCAGATTTGGGGGGCAGTTCTGACTTCTTGGAATCTTATTCTTTTTAATAAAATAATGTATTACATGTATAACTAAATGCCGTTTTGTTACTACACCCGTCTAAGACTTTAATGCAAATGAACGGGCAGATGAGAAAATGAATACTTTTGAAATCATATACTTTGACCTTGGGGTTCAGAGAACATGGCACACAGGACTCATTTCTAGTCTCCTCACCTGTAAGACCTCTCCCAGCTTCCCGTGCTAGTTGAGTACTACCCCTCTGATCTACGGAGCTCTCTCTTACTCATCTGTTCCAGCATTTACCGCATTATATGGCGATTATCTGGATTTGCTTGTCTCCAGACTGAAAGAACTGCCTTTTTTCAGCTCCAATAGCCACAAGAAGGAAAGGCAAAGCCGCCCTCACACTTCATAAGCCCCCAAAACCACCTCAAACATCTAATCTACCTTAAGACTCTGTGTTCATTGTGCCAACAAAGCTTTCAACCAAATTGTGGCCCCTACATTCTTCCAGTATGAAAACTCCAGAGGCAGAACATTCCGTCCGCAGTGCCTGGAACAGTGCTTGGCACATAGCAAGCCCTCTGTAGGTAATTGATGAACCGAATTAAGGCTATGAAATTAACCTTGCGACGTTCACCTTTCTCATGGTGTGGCTTTTTTCACCTCTTTGTCCAAGACAAACGAATGTTCTTGCAGAAAAACCGATTATATTTCAGTTGGTGGGAAGACACCAATTCCCATGAAAGCAATCCTTACTTCAGCCCAGCTTGGTAATCCAAGGCACTCACATGTTTCCAGGCAATGTTTCCTCGGGGTGAATTGTGGACTGAGGGTCGCTAAGGGGTCAGAACGTCAATAGGCTAGGCATCTAGCCTTCTCCCGGCTGCCGTTGAGTTGAGTGACCTAACTGATTGGCACAAAGAAGATGGACAGTCAGAGACTGAGAGATTTAGGAAGATTTGCATCTAGGAGGTACTCAGGGGAGCTGTGTATAAAACCCCATAGTTATAATTTCAAATTCTTGGGCCAGGCTCCAGACATCTGTATTTCAGATCTCCCTAACAGATCTATTTCAGTCTCCAAGAACGACTCAGACTCTTGCCATTAGTGTCACGATCACCTGAAAGGCGCCTTTCAGACCTGGGGGAAAATAGGGACAATTCATATAGGAGCTCCAACAACTCCCACTTTTGCATAATTAGCACTTCGATTCCTGTTCACATAATGGGAGTTTTAAAAATGATTCAACCTTTTAAAATACCTGCATTCAACACATATTTAACTAATCTGATTCAAGGACGTATGAGGAAAACACCCATCTGGTTGTGGGTTCATGTAACTGGAAAGATGGACGAGGGCGATGTGGTAGTGGTGATATTCTTCTGGAGGAGGAAGTTTAGGGCTGGATTTTTGCTTGTTTTAAAAAAATTATATTTTGGGGCACCTGGCCGTCTCAGTCAGAAGAGCACACGACTCTTGATCTCGGGATCGTGAGTTCGAGCCCCACATTGGGTGTAGAGATTACTTAAATAAATAAATAAAAACTTTAGAAAAGTCTGTAAAAATTTACATTTTGTAAACATTTTTGGAAGTATCACATACTTACCAAAAAGCATAAAAATCCTAAGTGTAGGGGCACCTGCGTGGCTCAGTCCGTTGAGCATCCGCCTCTTGATTTCTGCTCAGGTCATGATCTCACAGTTTGTGAGATCTAGCCCCGTGTCAGGCTCCACACTGACAGTGCAGAGCCTGCTTGAGATTCTCTCTCTAACCCTCTCTCTCTCTCTGCTCCTTCCTTGTGCACGCTCTCTCCCTCTCTCTCAAAATAAATAAATGTAAAAAAAGTTTTTTTAAATCATAAGTGTACAACTTGATGAATTTTTACATATTGATCACACCCATGAAACTAGCATCCAGACTCAGAAACGGAACATTAGCAGCACCCCAAAAGGCCCCCTTGTTCCCCTCTAGTTACCAGTTATGCCCTTCTGTGCATAACCATTACCCTGACTTTTGACATAGTAGATTAGATTGCTCAGGGCTCTTTTTTGTTTATTTATTTATTTTAATGCTTATTTACTTATTTTTGAGGGGGGGGGAGGGCAGAGAGAGACGGGGGGAGAGAGAATCCCAAGCAGGCTCTGTGCTGTCAGTGCAGAGCCCAACGTGGGGCTCAAACTCACAAACCATGAGATCCTGACCTGATCAGAAATCAAGGGTTGGACGCTTAACTGACTGAACCACCCAGGCGCCCCTCTCAGGGCTCTTTTGAAAGCTAACCTGGGAATAACATGGCCGTCTATTAAAGCTCTTGTTTTGTCCGAGAATCCTAAGGTTCACAACATTTTATTTGGCTCCTTTAAATTGTAGCTGTCTCCTCTCTCCCTCCTTCCATGCCAGACCCAAGTCATCTTCCTCTTTTCTTTTGTTTTTTTAAATGCAAACAAAGCAAAAGGGTCAGCAAAACGGGTACCTTTTTCATTCATTCATCATGAAACATTTGTGAGCACCCCCCCACCCCCACCCCTCCCCGCCAGGCACTGTCCCAGGTGCCAGGGTCACAAAGACAATTACGACACTGAGGTCAGTATACTATTGGGGGAAAGCAGTGGGGCACCTCGGAAGCCCCAGGAGGGGCACCTAACCCAGCCCGATGGCCAAAGAAAGCTTCCCAGAGCAGTGTCTCTAAGGATGAGCAGGCTGGCAGGAGAGGGGGGAGGAGGGTCTCCTGTGTGGAGTCACAGGACTGGGTGGGAAGTGGGCTCTGTGCCAAGACCTCACCGGCGAGAAGGCTCCTGGGTTACAACACTAGATGGAGCAAACACACCAAACTTTCCCTCCCCACCGCCATGTCAATAAAAAAACCACAATAAACAAATTTAAAAAAAAAACAAACCATTTTAATCCATATAAAGGTGGGTGAACAGGTCAGATGACAGGAGTAAAAATTTTGGTGGCAAGACATAGGATGATTGAGCGAAAACGGAGCAGACTCAAAGAACAGAGTCAAGCCAAGCCAGCCAAGCTGAGAGCCGACTTGATTTGCAGGGCACGAGGGATTTATTATGGGAACTGGACTGTGCACAACTGTAGGAGGAGTGGAGGAAGGGAAGGCCTGAGGGGCGGAGGAATGGGGGATCAGGGGAGGGTCATTAACAAACTCCTGTGGGAAACGGTCGAGGTGGACACCAGGGAGTGGCTGGCACATGAAAAAGCCAGGCTTGCCCAGCCACAGGAAGGGGAGCTCAGGCGGAGGTCCTCCGAGGGAGGCGTGGGTGGCACCCACCTCAGGGGCCCAGGCCTGTGGTGGTCCGCCCAGAGCCACCGTGGTCAGCAGGGCCAGCCCTGGAGCAGAGGAGCTGGATGTGGAGCAGAGGACGAGCTGGAACCCACCCCAGCACTTCTGCGACCGTCTGTCACCAGAATCCCCTTTAAAGAATGGCGGCCGGCCGTTGCTTCACTTAACAGCTCCCGGTCTTCAAAGCAGCTCCTCTCTGTCGGCCTCTCTCTACAGGGAAAGAGATGCCGGGAAATGCAGCTTCAGTTCAACCGACTTGAAAGTAAAACTTGGAACTACCGAGCGCAGGGGAGCGACTCGTCAGAGAAAGGCCAGACTCTGACGCCAGGGAGCTTGGTTCCAGGCCCAGACTGCTCAGACCTGCACAACTGAGCGAGAGAAGGAAATCCTGCCTTGCTCAGCTCTGGGTCTCTGTCCCTTCAGCTGAATGTATGTCCCAGAGAAGACACCCTCTACTTTTCCGCTGGTAATTTTCTCATCAAATGTCCCCTCCTTCCAAGTTGTGGATCGGCTAATACCTGCCCCTCATGCCCTGCCAGACCCTGGGCTTCGGGTTCTGGTTGGCAGCCTCCGCACCCGCAGCCACTCCTGGTGCAGTGCTAAGCCTTGTCGCTGCTCACTGTCAACCTCCCTAGCCTTTCCTCCAGGCTGAGGAGGAGCTGCCCCCACTGTTGGAGACCTGGCCTGCCTTTCCTGCCCCCCTCCCACATCTGGTCTCAGTCTTTCCTTTGCCCTACAGCCTCTGCAGAGCTCACTCACTCACCTTCACAGCCAGCTGGCCAGTCGTGAGAATGGTGTCAAACGCTAAACCCACTCCTCTGGGCCCAGCGTGGGCTCTCCTGCCTTAATCACAGACTCCCTTGCCCCAGGGCCCACAGCAAGCTAATCCTCCCGGCAGAGACCCCAAAATGTGATCAATTATTTATCTCTCATTGTGTAACAGCCTTAGGGTGAGTGCTCCTGGCTGACAGGCCAGCCATCCGGACCCAGGTTCCTTCTGTCTTGTTGCTCTGCCTTCCCACAGACTGTTGTCCTCATCTTCCTGGTCAAGGCTGGGTGCCTGCCGTGTCTATATTCACAGGGTCACAGGAGTGGGGAAAGAAAGGAAGTGAAGGAACACAATTTTCTTTTAGGCAATAATGTGGACGTGGCACACACCCTTTCTGCCACATTCTACTGGTTGGAACCACTCCGGAGGGCCACGTGTTGGCTGGGAAATGTAGTCTCTAGCAGGGTGACCCCGGCTCTAACGACTGAGGAAGAAGCAGAGAATAGACCTGGGGGATAACCAGACGTTCGGCACAGCCTGGCTACCACCAAAGCCCTAGAGGATGATCACGGCCTTCTCTTTGCCACTGCCCACTTCTGGTAACATTTCATCCGCATCCCAGGCCAAATCTAGGGTCCACCCAGGGATTTTTCTCTAAAATGTAACAAAGGATGGGGTGCCTGGGTGGCTCAGTTGGTTAGGCGTCCGACTTCGACTCAGGTCGTGATCTCACGCTTTGTGAGTTCAAGCCCTGTGTCGGGCTCAGTGCTGACAATGCAGAACCTGCTTAAGATTGTCTCTTTCTCTCTCTCTCGGGGCGCCTGGGTGGTTCAGTTGGTTGAGCATCCGACTTCAGCTCAGGTCATGATCTCCCGGTCTGTGAGTTCGAGCCCCGCGTCGGGCTCCATGCTGACAGCTCAGAGCCTGGAGCCCGCTTCGGATCCCGTGTCTCATTCTCTCTCTGCCCCGCCCATGTTCACACTCTGTCTCTCTCTCTATCCAAAAAGTAAATAAACATTAAAAAAATTTTTTTTAATGTAAAAAAGGCAAATGTACATGTTGTCATCACCCTGTCCATGTGCTGAGCCCCACGTTACCCTGACTTCTGACTGTATCGTCCATTCCTGAAAATCTTCACCTAGGGCTTTCTGTGGCAGCCAGAGCCTCTGTGCATGGAGGACAGACTGGATGTGCCGGCCACAGCCCATTCCAGTCCTGTCCGTCTCAGCCAATGCTGAAGGAGGCCCACCTGCTTGAGGCTCCGTGCTAAGTACCGGGAGTACAGACAAATCCTCACCCCTCAGCACATCCTCTCTGCCAGACGCAATACCGAGGGCTTTACCTGCCCTCCTCATTTAATTCTCCCCGCAGCCCTTTGACGTTTGTTCTCTTCTTTCCATTTTACAGATGAGACAACTGAGGCTTCGAAAGATAAGTCCCTGCCTGAGTCCCCAGCTTGAAATCAGCAGACATGGGGAACCCCTGTCTGTCTGGCTCCAAGATGCTTCATCTAATGAGAGATGCTCCCTGCCCTGAAAGCCTGTGGTCAGTAGAGGGTCAGGACAGGTAAGGAGATCACTAACACCCCCCCCGCCCCCCACTGAATGCAACAATGATGGCTGGCATGATGGTCATCAAGTGATGACCCAAGGAGAGCACATATCATCCCCAGCTGCTTGTGTTTGGACAGTTACCTGACAGGACAATACAATTCTATAATTTTAAGCCTCCATAATTTGAATCTTTTCATGATAATCAAACTCTCTTACTCAGTGCTTCCCAAACGTTTTCCACGTTGTGGGACATGTAGGAAATGACAGTATTTACCTGGCATATTAAGTATACTCAAGATTTGGGGCTGTCTATATAGAATTTGGTGAAAATACTAATTACATTTTATTTATAGCACATAATTATCAAAGAAAAGAAAATACAAAGTATTTAGGAAAATAGTAAATATTGAATTAGAATAAAGCTTCCAAATAACATCTTTACAAATTTCTGATAGGAAATCAGCTTGGTCTCATGAACATTTTATACCAGATTCTCTATTTGAAATGGCCACAAAATTCCTGATTATGTTTTTCCAATTATGCTCCCTTCAAATTCATGGTCATCGCCATTGACAAGAAACATTTCACGAGTAGATACTGTAAATGACAGCAATATCTATCACGTTTTTCCTTCCAATTGTCAGAAACTCCTTTCTTGTTCTTAATAGAATTAGGATCCTTTGAATTTTACTTTAACGAGGCAATTGTTCTCAAACGCTAACAGTTCTGCTTTTTCTTTCATTGACAAAATGTAATGCTGAAATTTCCTGTAATAATATAAAGGGCTTTAGAATACAATAGTACTTTTCCCAAGTCAAGTACTTTTAAATTATGATGAAATTTTCTTCCAACATACACAGACATTGCTCTATCACTCTTCATAATTTCTCTTTAGGATTTAAAATTTTTTTTTTTTAACGTTTATTTATTTTTGAGACAGAGAGAGACAGAGCATGAACGGGGGAGGGGCAGAGAGAGAGGGAGACACAGAATCTGAAACAGGCTCCAGGCTCTGAGCGGTCAGCACAGAGCCCGACGCGGGGCTCGAACTCACGGACCGTGAGATCATGACCTGAGCCAAAGTCGGCCGCTCAACCGACTGAGCCACCCAGGCGCCCCTTTAGGATTTAAATCATAATTCCGACTTAGTTCACTGATAATTTCACTTCTCCACAAGTAAATTTTTTTCTCTGAATCCGTAAGTGTTGTTAACATGTATTATTACTGGGGGGGGGGGGGGGGGGGTAGGGGGAGGATCCCAAGACTTGCCCTAGGCTCTGATTTGCTAGGAGAATCGTAGAACTCCGAAAAGCTGGTATATTCATGGTATTACAGGGAAAGGCTACAGATTTTAATCTGTAATCAGTGAGAGGAAAAGGTGCTTGGGTGAAGAAGTCCAGAAGAAACAAGGCACAAGCTTCTAGTTGTCCTCCTATGATGGAGTCACCCAGAGAGGCCCTAATTCTCCCAGCAGCGATATGTGAACACAGGGAAGCCCAGCTCGCCTTGGTGTCCAGGGTTTTTAATTCAGGTTAAGTCACTTAGAGACACAGCACCCACATGACTGGCCTTAGTCACTCACTCCATCTCCAGGTCCCCTAACATTAAACTGACACAGTATAGTCCATGACCCAAGGGCTCAGAGGTCATCTTCCAGAAGCCGGTCAAGGCCTAGTCCTGAATATCTTTGAAATGTCCAGAGTTTGGGCAACCTAGGCCTGCTGAGTTAACCCATTACTGCATAAATAGACTTTCACGTAATTCTCACAACTTTTTAAAAGTTTGTTTGCCTTGCTTGTTTGTTTGTTTGTTTATTAAGAGAAAGAGAGCATGCCTGTGAGCAGGGGAGGGACAGAGAAAGAGAGGGAGAGAGAGAATCCCAAGCGGGCTCCATGCTGTCAGTGCGGAGCCCAACATGGGGTCAATGTCACGAACCATGAGATGGTGGCCTGAGCTGAAATCAAGAATCAGATGCTTAACCGAGTCACCCAGATGCCCCAATTCTCACGATTTTTGATCAAGTTCATGCGGAGGCTCAAAATACAAATTCAGTAAGTCAGATTTTGAAGGCAATTACAATCCTTCAAAAAAAAAAATTGCAAAGTGAGACTGGTTCACAAGTTTTACATCTTATTATTATTGTTTTTTGTAAGTGCACAAACCCTCCACAGAACTCTTCTTTGGGGAGCCACCGCATTTCTATATAAAATAGCAGAGTCGTTTTATTGTGCTATTTCCTCACATGAGGCTGAAAACGCACAGGGCTGACCGGTGTGGGTTTTAATTTATCCTTTTGATCACAACGTTTCTTGTGCAGTTCAGATCTTTACAGATGAGAGCTTTCTGTGAATGAAGGAATGTGCTTCTCAAGTCTCAGGATTTGGGGGATGAACTTGGGAAGTCAGCTTCTGCATCTTGTTACTGAGTCACTCCAGGAGACCACCATCCAAGGTGCTTACTTTCCTCTGACTCCTTCCTCCTCCCTGGGTTCTAGAATTCTTGCTGCTGCGTGTAGCTGACCACTGTTACTGATGACCGAGGGTTCGGCACTCTGCTGTGCAAGGTATCTTGAGCTTCTGGATTAGCTCTGGTTCTACATCTCCTGAGATGTTTTCAGTGTGTTCGCAAGATTGTCTGGAAGAGGCAACTTTTCTATTGGCTTCTTTTTTTTTCTTTTTCCGTTTTTTGTTTTTTGGACAGTAAAAAAGTTTTTGTTTTTTGTTTTTTGTTTTTTGGATGTTAATAAGTACAATTTGAAGGAACCAATGTAACACTGGAATACCCTTCAATTGACAAGGGAAGAAAATCCAAATAATCCTCTACATACATCTTGATAAAAGGGCAGGGAAATGTATGATAATTCATGAGGAAAGATGTGGCATGCACACTGAGCAAACACGTGTGTAACATCTAATTTCCATATTTACTTTGGGGTAAAGACCTAACATCAGAATGAGGCAAAATGTAGTCCCCGATGTCAGGAAGTTATCTTTGGACAAGGAGAAGGGCCTACGGGCAAGCTCTAAGAGCTGGTATAATTCGATGGGGTCTTAGGCTTGTCTCAGGTAAGAAATGCATGGCCTTGTTTGTTCACAGGCTGGGACCATATTAGTTGACCTCGAGTCCAAGCTTTTGCAGACATAGCTAGTGAGTTTGTTAGTGGGGTCTGATAAGGCTGTTGGGAACTCCACAAGCAGGTATCAGGCCAACATTTCCAGGGGCCTTCCTTGGCTCCATAAAGTCAACCTTATTTCCTTAAAGCTTAAAGGTCATATCTGAGTCAATGCGTGTTTCTCAAATACATCATTCCTGTCAAAGCCATTGGTGATATAAACAATGTTTCCTATGGTATCCTCGGTGAGCGTTGGCTCCTCCCCAAAAGCCAGGGACTTCACCGATGGAACCCAAACCTCTATTTGCTTCTTCAGCTGCAAACTCAGTATTGATAACTTTCACGTGGACAGGTGAAATGAGTGATTCTGCACATGGACGAGATGTGTTGACTTTGGCTATTAAGTGCAGGACCTCGCAACTGGTTTCTTGAGCTCTGCCTGAAAGTGTTGTCACGGTCCTTACAAGAGGACTTTGTTTCTTGCTTTGGAATGACAGACATTTGCCAAAATCACTTATTTTCCTGCAATAGTTGAACAGTTTGCCGTTAGGTATATGTAGAAATGACCTGGCCGCCTTGCATCACATGATGGCTTTTCCAGGACATAAGACTTCTGGGCCAAGGGATAAAACTGGAAGGCCCCGGGGGTGCCTGGGTGGCTTAGTCGGTTAAGTGTGACTCTTGTGACTCTCGGACCAAGTGACGCTTGGTTTCGGTTCAGGTCATGATCTCACAGCTCGTGAGTTTGAGCCCCGCATCAGGCTCTGCGCTGACAGTTCAAAGGGGAGATTATCTTGGTATATTTATTGACTGTTGAATGACAAACATACTGTGTTTAGTGTTTCTGATGGCATCCCAGTTTTAAGTAAAAACTTGTCCATTATGGCGGACATAAAAATGACACCTATTTACATCTATTTAAATCAAAGGTGGTTAAGGTTACTCTAGGCCTTTATGCCTATGTCTTCTGCATCTCTAAGAATGTTTTAGACACATTGCATTACATTTCTTTTTTAATTTTTTTTTAACGTTTATTTATTTTTGAGACAGACAGAGCATGAACGAGGGAGGGTCAAAGAGAGGGAGACACAGAATCTGAAACAGGCTCCAGGCTCTGAGCTGTCCGCACAGAGCCCGACACGGGGCTCGAACTCACGGACCGCGAGATCATGACCTGAGCCGAAGTCGGCCGCTTAACCGACTGAGCCACCCAGGCGCCCCGCATTACATTTTTTTAATATGAAATTTATTGTCAAATTGGCTTCCGTACAACACCCTGTGCTTATCCCAACAGGTGCCCTCCTCAATACCCATCACCCACCCTCCCCTCCCTCCCACCTCCCATCAACCCTCAGTTTATTCTCAGTTTTTAAGAGTCTCTTACTGCACTACATTTTTTTTAAAAAAGAATTCAGTAAGCAAAATAGGAGGCACTAAAATGCTGCTTTTCACTTAACTTGGTAATTCAAATTCTGAAAATTCACAACATCCAGATATTACTCAGAGTCAGGTGTGATGAAAATATTTTGAAAATCAATTTTCTGGCGCCATCAAGTCTTAGTCTCTTAACTCATGGATTTTTTTCAATTACTTTCATTTCTAGACATAAAATTTTTGTCGTTTATTTTACATTATTTTTGTTGAGCTAAAATACATAGAGCGAGGTATGTGAAGTATACAGTCCTGCAGCGGCCGCAGGTGTGTTTTTCCGTTTCTGTGTGCCAGATCCAGAGAGAGACAATTTCCATCCTCCCAGAAAGTAGCCTCATCCCTTCCCAGGTAGCCACTCATCTGATTTCTATCACCATAGATTACATGTGCCCATCTGAGGACTTTATATAAATGGGAGCATAGAGTGGGTGCTTTTGTCTGGCTTTTTCACTTGGCATCGCATTTGAGAAATTCATCCTTGCTGTATGGATATATCAGAATTTATCCATTCGTCTGCTGATGAACATTTGGGTTGTTTCCAGTTTGTGGCTCTCATGAAAAGAGCTGCTCTCCAAACATACTTGTGTGCGTCTTTTTGTGGACACATGTTCTCCCTGCCAGTGGGTAACTCAATATCGAGGGCTAGAAGCACAGGGTCCGATCAGGTATGGTTAACTTTAGAAGCATTTTCTTATTTTTATTTTATTTTTTTAGAAGATAGCTTTAAACGTTTATTTATTTTGAGGGAGAGAGAGAGAGAGAGGGAGAGAGAGAATCTTAAGGAGGCTTCACCCTGTCACCATGGAGCCCAACTTGGGGCTCGATTCCACAAACCATGAGATCATGAGCTGAGCCGAAATCAAGAGTCAGATGTTTAACCGACTGAGCCACTCAGGCGCCCCGCAGAAGCATTTTCTCAATTTTAAAAGCTAACAACAATTCATTCTGAAATGCCATCAAGAATCAAACTGTGTTAAACATGAGCATTAAAAATCAATAGTCAGTCACTCAGCCAAGAAAGGACCATGAGAAAATTAACATGATACGTGATATTTTGATATGGACACACAATTAAATAATAATAATATCCGGGCACCTGGGTGGCTCAGTTGGTTAAGCGTCTGACTTCAGCTCAGGTCATGATCTCACAGTCTGTGGGTTCGAGTCCCGCGTCGGGGTCTGTGCTGACAGCTCAGAGCCTGGAGCCTGCTTTGGATTCTGTGTCTGTCTCGCTCTCTGCCCCTCCCCCCGCTCATGCTCTGTCTCTCTCTCCAAAACGAATAAATATTAAAAAAAAATTGTTTTAAAGAATTGACGAATAATGATATCCATACTTCTACATTAGCAAAATGTGAAAAATAAGAAAATTAAAGAAATGTCACTATTGTATAGGTGCTCGCAAAATAAAGAAAATTACCAGTGCTAAGCAAACCATGACGATGATGATAATCAGCCGAGCTGAGATGAGTTGCTGTGTACCTCCGGGGGTATGGCACAGCATGGCCCCGACAGAAACTTCCTGGCGGCAGGTACTTGGCATAAAATCTCGGCCACAAAAATAATTATTACCAATTACAGAGGGAGCTATCTGATAGTGCTCGGATATATTTTCAGCTGCAGTAACTTTCTGAGTGGCTGAACAGATCAACATGCCCGCGCTCCTTCATAGCACACCAGTTACAAAGCTCTGTCCTAATAGCAGAAGGGATCCCAAGGCTAAACCTGTTCTGTGGTCAAATAGTTTTGGAGGATGCGGTGCTGAAGTTAAGCTGCTGCTTTAATACTACGGGAATTCTCAGAACCTTTCAAATGCCACTGCCCACGGTGAATTCTTTTGGGTCCCCAAATGAAAACGGGCAAAGCACAGAAACATGCAGTTCACGTAAACATAAATATCCACGAAACGTGTAAAAACACTCAGCCCCACTCATCACTAAATAAATGCACAATACAACATGGTAGAATTAGTCCCACAGAAGATCAGCAAGCCTGAGAAAGCTTTACGACATCCGCCACGCTTGGGTGGGAACAGGTGCTCTCACAGAAGGTAGGAGGCTGTGATACCTCCAGTTTTGTTCTTCTTTTTCAAGATTGCTTTGGCTATTCGGGGTGTTTTGTGGTTCCATACAAATTTGAGGATTATTGGTTCTAGTTCTGTGAAAACTGCCATTGGTATTTTGTAAGGGATTGCATTAAGTCTGAGAATGGCTTTGGTAGTATGTAGACCCGTAGACGGTTTGGAGGCATTATCGCTTAGGGATGATGCTTAGCTGCATGTAATAGAAAGCCAATGACTTCATCCAATAGGGATGTATTATCCTCACCCCCCAAAAAGTTTGGAGATGGGCATTTCAGGCTGTGCAGCTGTGCTGAAACATCACACTACAGGCCCCTTCTGCCTTTCTGTTCCACCATCCTTAGCGTGAAGGTTTTACTACCACATTTGCCTCATTGTGACCTCATGGTTACAAGATGGCTGCTTTACCTCCACTATCAGGTTTCCATTCCAGGTAAGAAGAAGGGAGCAGCCAGGTGGAAGAAGTGGTGCCTCCATCAGGAAGTCAGTGCATTCTCAGAAGCCTCCAGCTGACTTCTACTTAGATCTCAGGGTTCAGAATTGGCTACCCTTACATGCAAGGAAGGCGGGGAAATGTAGAATTTTCAGCTTGGCACTTTGCCTCTTTGAAGCAAAATCAGATGTTGGTTTACCTCATCTGGCCTTAGCCAACTCCTGGATCTCATTTCACAATTCTTCCCCTTGACTCCTCCCCTTGACTTCAGCCTCATTGATTATAACAGATAATGTCAGTGCTGGATAACGTTAGATTGCTTCAGATACCCCCTTTTCCCGCATCGTGTGTGTTCTCCAGCCTTGTGTATGCTTTTGTTTTCAACACCCAGTTTCCATGGCTCTTTCGCAGGGCAGGGCTGCCTGGAGGCTCCTGGAGTCCACTTTGCCCACATGAAGTGTCTGAGCATTCACGGCTCCCTGACGTGACCCCAAACCAAGGGTATGAAAGTCTCAGCAACGTGGCCTGAGGTTGGAACAAACTCTAAGGCATAACTCATGCACCAGAGCTCCCTATGGGATCAGGCTGAGCCCCTCCTCGGCCGCACTCTGCCTGAAGTCACATCTTTGCTTGGACTCCTCTTCCCTACCTTGCCTCCCCCATGCCCTTGCCGCCCGCTGCTAAGGGAGCATTTAATAAGTCACATGAATCTGCATCTCAAGTCTGTTTCTGGATTTCCTGACTGGAGTCGCTGCTCCTCCCACACGACCTTTGCACGCCATCAGGAATGCCTTCTCCCAGACGTGTGCAAGTTCAGAGATTCACTTTGCTCAGGTCTTTGCTCAAATACCCTCTCATCAGTGAGACTTTCCTTAACCTCACTGCCTAAAATAGACCCCCTCCATCAGTTTCTGTCTCTTACCCTACTTTTCTTTGTAACACTTATCTCTAACAAACAGTATATATCTTGTTTCTTGTCTTTCTCCTCCACTAAAATGTAAGCTCTGAGGCTAGGAACTTTGTCTTTATTTCCCTCTGTACCCCCTGCCATAGGATTAATGCCTGAAGGAAGGAAGGCTTCAAATATATTTGCTGATTGCATTAATGAACGAATTATATCTAAGGATCTATGCAGCCTTAGGAATTAGAAAGTGATTTTCAGCTTTGAAAGGGGAGGTTTGAGAGAGCATTGGAGCTGTGTGTGTGTGTGTGTGTGTGAGAGAGAGAGAGAGAGAGAGAGAGGAAAAGAACCTTTTAGATTCCATAAGGATTTATTGAGACACCAAAGCTAAGTCAGGACCCGAAGAAGCTCACGGTCTTAAGGAGAAGCCAGACCCAACACAGGCACTTAAGTGCACTATGGGGGTCTCTACAGTGGCCTATGCGCAGGGCTATACAATCACCTTTGTCTGGGAGAGTCCAGGAGGGCTTCATGGAAGAGGCCACATTTGACATTAAAGAAAGAGTAAGTTTCTCAGGAGGAGAAAGTAGGTTGTGCTCCCATTAGGACTAGCATTTGGAGAGGCAGAAAGTCCTTGGCCTGTCTATGTGGATAAAACAGAGGGTTCCTGAGGAAAGCAATAGGGTACTGAGGAACAAGAGGCAGGAGAAGGGGGACCAGACAGCAGAGGACCTTGAAAGTTTAGCTTCATCCAGAAAACTATGCATAGATGTGGGTAGGAGGGTTTAACTCGGAGGAAGACAAAAGAGAGTACGGTCAGAGCTGGGTGTCAGCAGGTTACCTCTGGTGGTGGCATGAACAAGGTCGAGAGGGGAAAACCCGTCCCTTCTGTCACCCGACCACTCACGGCTCCAGGCGCAGAGCTGAGCTGTGGGCACAAGAGGGCGCCATGACCCAGGACACCGGCCTTCTTCCTTTGCTGCCCCGTTGGTGGGCACCTCACCTGCAGCCCTCAGGCTGGTGAGAGCTTCCAGCCGGGTCACCGCTGCTGTATGGCTGTCAGCACACAAAACCTTGGGAAATCTTCTGTATATCACCTTGTTGTTTGGCTTTCTCCTCTATGCAATAACCGACACCGAGGTGCTGCTTGGACTGGAGGTGCTGTGGAATAAACCGGTAAGATCCTTGGTATCTTAGAGTGCTTGATCTAAACCAGAGGTTCCCAACGCCTGATCCCTGGGACCAGCAGTATCAGCAACTGCTGCGAACGTGTGACAAATGCAGCTTCTTGGGGCCCACTCCGGACCCACACAACCAGACATTCGGGGTGGGGGCTCCACAATCTGTTTTAAGAAGCCCTTAATTTGATTCTGGTACATGGTCAAGGTTGAGAATCACCGGTCTAAGAAAGCACTGCACACTGTAATGGGTGACCTCAAAGGAGTGAGGCCAGTGTGCTGCGGAAGGACCCCAACTCAGGAAGGAAAGGCCAAGAGAGGCTTCCTGGAGGAGGTGTCATAGGGAGTCATAGACGGAGTCAGCCAGGCAGAGTGGGGGAGAGAAAGGCATTGCAAGCAGAGAGAACAATTGTACCAAGGCTCATAAGACGGAAGGCTGAGCCTCTTATTCAACTCCAGCAGGAAGGGGACTTACACAAAGAGGCTCAATCTTTGTCCCCCCATGTACGTTCCTGATTTCTCTCCAGGGGGTCTCATGTTTTGAAAGATGCTCTCTTCCAAAAAGCTGCTCTAAATAATTAATAATTCACTCATTTCCTACTATTTATTAATCAATATATATAGCTCCTATCCGAGTTTCTGATTAGCATGAGATGTCCAGACTTCCTACCCTGAATTAATAATGATAGTAACTACCATTTGCCGAGGGCTCACTCTGGGCCAGGCTCAGTGCCAAGTGCCTTACCTGTGCTAACTCACCCCATGGCCACCATAAGCCTCTGAGTGGGGTCCTATTATCACCCCCGTTTCACCGAAGAGGAAACTAATGCTCAGAAGAGGCTGACTTGGCCAAAGGCCCAACGAGAGATGATCTAACCCGGGTCAGTCCTCCTGTAGGGCGGGCTGGATCCAAATGCTTTCCTGTTCCTTGGGAGGAATGGAGTTCCAGGCCCAAAGAAAGACCCCTGGCCTATCAGCACATACAGCCTTTCCTGAGCAAATGCACAATTCCTGCTACTAGTTCATGGTACCCATTTCCATCCTGAGAGTTCCCTAGGGTTCTGGGACCCCAGGCCAGAATCACTGAGCTAGTCCAACATTCCTGCTCCCTCCCAACACCCCCTGTATAGGTAAGAATACAGAAGCCCAAGGAGGGGCAGCGGAGTGGAGGCAGCCTTCCAGGACCCCCTCAAAGCATTGGCTGAGAGCACAAAACTAGAGAAGAGCTCGCTGGCTCCTGGGCCATTGTCCTGGCCCCTCGTCTCCGTCTCCGCTGCCTATCTCGGCCCCCATCTCTGCTGCCCTCCCTAGCTTCCTTCCTCCTCCAGCAGCCTCTTAGTCCCTGCTCTGTGCCAGGCCCGAGGCACGGGGGATGCCAACGCAAACAGGTACTTCGTACCTGCCTCTCAACCGCGCGTGGGCTATGGCACGTGCTTTTCCTAAGCCGTCTCCATCAAGAGGGGTTTGGGGCAGTTGTCGTGAGCTATCTCCTCGTCCGCTGGCTTTCTGGACAGAATACAGTATAGTCTAACCCACTTCCCACTCCACCCCCACCTGCCACTCTGCCCTCTGCTCCTACCATGGGCAAGCACCATGCCCCACTAGCACTGCCCGAGATGTTTAGGGGGCGCTGGCTGCCTCCTCCCTTTCTCCCTTTGGTAACCTGACCTGCTGTATCTGCCCTCTGTCCCTCCTGCCTTCCTGCCATTGATGGCTGGCTGTTAACATCTTTCCTTTTTCTTTTTGTTGTTGTTGCGGAAACAGTTTTTATTTACAAATTCATTTTTGTGCACTTTTACTTTTAAAACCTGGGACTTCCATAAGCGCTCTCCAAATTCTTTCCGGAAAAGAATCCGCAGCAGCAGAAAAGGACATTTTGTTTCTACAGGGAGAAACACGGATTACCATACACAATAATTGCATGGTATGCAAATTACGAAGTGCATCAAGTACTTTGTAATCAAAAGATGAAGCAAATGCCCCAGAACCCTGCATTTTTATCGACCCTGCCGTGTTCCTACAAGAAGAGAACCTCAAAGAAGTCACCGGTTTTGCTCCCAGGGGAGTAGAAGTCCCAACATTTCTATACCTGAATCTCTGAGAAAAGCACCAGGTAAAACGGTCACACTTTTTGAAGCAAAATAGTCACTAACTGAAGTGTGCACCTCTCCACACCCTTTAACCACCTGCTCAAGGTCAAATCAGAAGTGACAGTAATCTTGCTCCTGCTCCTTTCGGTGGTGACAACCCCTCCACTAAGATTCCCAGCTTCGCCGTTCGCTTTGATTCTCTCTTGAAGAAACTCCTTAAAATTGGCCGCATCCACGATTCCGTCTTCTCCAGGGTGGGTGCAGTCCAGGGTAAACTTTGTTTCTTTTCTTTGCCCTCTGCGCCACAAGCTTTTTCACGGGTGCCTTGGAGGCAGCAGAGGCAGAAAGGGAGGTGGACGCACTCTGCTAACATCTTTTCTTACTTGCATAGGCCCATTGATAGCCAGGCATCACCACCTGCCCGGTGGGCAAGTCCTCCCTAATGTATGTGTTGATACATTAGGTCAAGTTACCTTTTCTGTGCCTGCTCCTAGGAATACAGACAACAGTGGGACTAGTATCTGCCCTGGGGCAGCTCCCAGGCCGGGGTGGGAAGGGGAGCCTGCTGCTATTACCAGCTCTGGGAAAGGCTGACCCAACAAAGGAACTGAATTGCTAAGGGTTCTTTTGCCTTAATGCTAAAGATGTGTACTTGGGCTGCATTTACTGTGCCCCAGCGAGTCCTGGGCGAACACAAGTGGCTTCTCTGGCTCTCTCAGGATAAAGGGCAGTCCTTGCAAATTCTAGCTCCAGAAGGAAGCCAGGGTTCTTGGTGGGAAGTCTCTAAATCCAGGAGAAGGAAATAGGACCCAGCAGAAAGCCTCACTTGTTAGCAGATTGGGAGTGTGTCCTCAGAGGCAGACGTTTAGTAACCAACTCACAAACAATGATACATTAGGCCAAAATGTCAGTTTGACTATTTTTAATAAGTTTGTTTTTTAACATTGCTGTAAAAGTATTGTGTGCTCGCTGAAAAAATTTTAAGTGACATAGAAAATGTGCATTTCAACTTTTGTTGTCTAAATCATTAACATTTTGGTGTGTATATTTTCAGATCTATGCAATCACATATAATTATGTATAATTATATACATACATATGTGTGTCTGTTTTATACAAATATGTATGGAGAGAGTGAGAGATCATTTTAAAAACATAAATTAAGGGGCACCTGGGCGGCTCAGTCGTTTGAGCGTCCAACTTTGGCTCAGGTCTTGATCTTGCGGTTCGTGAGTTCGAGTCCCCCATCAGGCTCGCTGCTGTCAGCCTGTCAGCGCAGGGCCCACTTTAGATCCTCTGTCACCCTCTCTCTGCTCCTCCACTTGTGCTCTCTCAAAAATAAATAAACATTAAGAAGTTTGTAATAAAAAATAAAAATGTAAATTTAAAAAGTTACAGCATTTGAATACATATATTATAATATTATCTGTATGATAATGTTACACATATAGGTAATAATATGCTATTCAACTTGAGATTTTTTTTAAGATTTTATTTTTTAAATGTATTTATTTTGAGAGAGAGAAAGAAAGAGTGCATGCTGAGCCACCTGATTGAGCTACCCAGGAACCTCAAGATTTTATTTGTAAGTAATCTCTACGCTCAACGTGGGGCTCGAACCCACAACCCTGAGGTCAACAGGCACACACTCCACCAACTGAGCCAGCCAGGAGCCCCTCAGCTTGTTTTTTTTTTTTTCCAAAATAGAAAACTAAGGGGCGCCTGGGTGGCTCAGTCATGATCTCACGGTTCGTGAGTTTGAGTCCCGCTTTGGGCTCTGTGCTGACAGCTCAGAGCCTGGAGCCTGTTTCAGATTCTGTGTCTCCCTCTCTCTCTGCCCCTCCCCCACTTGTGCTCTGTCTCGCTCTGTCTCTCAAAAATAAAAAATGTAAAAAAAAATTTTTTTTTTAAACAGAAAACTAGGTTGTGGGCCTCTTTCCACATTGGCACAAGTAGATAGGTCTCTCTCATTCTTTATCAGCTATACAATATGGACATACCATAAATTCCTCAATCCTCTGCTGATACATAGGCATTTCCAGTCTTTGGTTATTACAAACAATGCTGCAAAGAGCGTCCTGTTCTTTGCTCCCTCTTGCCAGTGTTTAAAAGAAATTCTCGAAGACAGAGTTAACTAGATCAAAGTCATAATATAAATATAAAGTCTTGATAGAAATTGATGAATTTCTGGGGCACCTGGGTGGCTCAGTCGGTTAAGCATCCAACTCTTGATTTCTGCTCAGGTCATGATCTCACAGTTCGTGAGGTCAAGCCCCGCATCGGACTCTGGGCTGAAAGTGCGGAGGCTGCAGGATTCTCTCTCTCCCTCTTTCTGCCCCTGCCCTGCCTTTCTGTCTCTCAGAATAAGTAAATAAACAAGAACTTAAAAAAAAAAAAAAGAAATTGATAAATTTCTCTCCAAAGTAATGTGTCCGTTTGCATTTTAGGAGAGGACCTGTAGACACTGTGCCTCAACACTGGGTACCCTTTCATTTTTGCCAATCTGATACATGAAAAATATCATCACATTGTTTTCATTTGGATCAGTTTTTTGTGTGTGTGGATTCAAGCATCACTTCACGTGGGGTTTTTTTGGCCACTTGAATGTCATTTTCTGTAAAATGTATTTTCTCGTGTTATGTGCCTATTTTTCTTACTCATCTTTTTCTTTCTCACTTTTCTTCCTTTGTACTTAAAAAAATTTTTTTAATGTCTATTTTATTTTTGAGAGAGACAGAGCATGAGCAGGACAGGAGCAGAGAGAGGGAAACACAGAATCCCAAGCAGGCTCCAGGCTCTGAACTGTCAGCACAGAGCCCGACATGGGGCTTGAACCCACGAACTGTGAGATCATGACCTAAGCTGAAGTCTGATGCCTAGCCAACTGAGCCACCCAGGTGCCCCATCCTTTGTACTTTTAAAAAATTTTGGTTTATAAGAGTTCTTTGAGTATCACCTCGTTAGTCCTCATCAGTCATATGGAAAGGAAATCAATTATTTTCTTCAGTTTAGTGTGTCATTTGCTTTGTGTATGCTTCTTCCCCCTATAGAAGTTAAAAAATATTTATGCGGTCAGATCTGTCCATCTTCTTCTTGATAACTTCTGGGATTTGTGTCACGTTGTAGAAAGAATTTCTCTGCTCTGTGATTCCAAAAACAAGTATTCTCTGATAGTTTCTTCTATTATTGTTTTGGTTTTCATTTACACATTTTGGATGCACCTGGAATTTATTTTAGTCTATGCTATGAGTTAGGGGCACAGCTGGATTTTTTTTTCCCAGATGGCCCATCATTTGCCCTTAAATGTATAATATCCTGTCACATATGTGAAATGCCACCTTTATCGTGTACCAAATTTCCTATATGTCTAGGTCTGTCTGTGGATTCTATTCCCTTCCATTATCTCTCCATCAGTTTCTGAGTCAGTTATACACTTTAATTCTTGCAACTTTTAATACGCTCATACTCTCTTCTGAACACTTTCTCTTCGTAAGACTTCACCAAATTGGCTGGTGAGCTGCACACTTTTTCTCTGGCTGTGTTGGTATCTTTGGAATGAGGTCAAACTGTCTCTTCCAGGTGGTTCTGCATTTCTTTATGTTCATTCATTCATGAGCATAGGCCATGAAGCAGAGTGGGGCTGTGGTGGGATCAAGAGAGACAGAGGGAGAACACAGACAAGGGCCTTGTCTCAAGGACTGATTTTAGTGATTAACCCTCAAGGCCATTGTGATTTCCATGATTCCTGATTCCCGAATTCCAGGGACACTTTGCTGCCAGCCCAGGGATCCTCCTGGAAGCCACGCCCAGACCTGGTTGCTTTTGGATGCACTGAGCCATGGCTCAGCCAATGGTAACAGGGCCATAAAAAGTTGGATTTTAAATAAACCTGGCTTCCTCTCCAACATTGTTAGAGAGACCCTTATCCAGTTCACTCTGTTCCCATCAGATAAGAAAGAGCCAAAGCAGATGGGGTCATTGGGAACTATGGTGTGCCATGAGCTTTTGGAAATGGATTTTCTTGTGGGGGGGGGGGGGGTAGGGGAACAGAAGAAAGAAACTGAAAAGACTGACTTAGTTAGAAATCACCTATCTTTGAATTCTGGTGGTGGAGAAGGCAGCACTCGGTCAATCTAGTCGTGTGACCTTGAACATGTCAGTTAGCATCTCTGGGCTCCATCTCACAGACACTCGGGGCCAATGAACAGGTGCCAGGTTCCTGTGGTTTTATCCGACCCTCCGAACATCTTTGTTGGGTAGCATCGTTACACTCAGTTTATACACAGAAAGCCAAGCCTCAAAAAGGAAATTGACATGCCTGCAGCCAGTCACCCAGAAGGAGCAGAGTTAGGATGCAATGCGGATTGGATTCTGAATCCCTCACCGTTTAGGAGACTATCCAACCCCCCCCTCCCACCCCAGGTCAGGTGCCCTGCTGTGCTACTGGACATTTCCAAGAAGAGCCGGGAAGAAGGACTTGCCCCATCAGAAATCAGGCCTTCCTCTGAAGCTATATACTATGAAGGCTGTATGGTACTGCATGGGGACAGACGGGCCTGTAAGAAGGAATAGAGAGACCCAGAGCCACACGCACACATATATGGGACTTCGGGATAAAGCAGACATGGCACATCATGGTGAATAAAGAAAGAGGGTACAATAAACGGAGCCGGGAAAAAATTACTTCACAGCCTATAAAGAGATAGCTTTATGTGGACTAAGGGCCTACACTTCAAAAAGAAGACTTTAAAACTCTCAGTAGAAATAGAGGCAAATATCTTTTAGAGTTTGGGGTAGAGAAAGATTTCTGAAATAAGTCCCCAGAAACATTTACCAAAAAATAGAAGATTGGAAAACTTGACTGTCTTAAAGTTAAGAGCTTAGGGGCGCCTGGGTGGCTCAGGCGGTTGAGCGTGTGACTTCGGCTCAGGTCACGATCTCATGGTTCGTAAGTTTGGGCCCTGCGTAGGGCTCTGTGCTGACAGCTCAGAGGCTGGAGCCTGCTTCGGATTCTGTCTCCCTCTCTCTCTGCCCCTCCCTCACTCGTGCTCTGTCTCTCTCTGCCTCAACAATAAAGAAAACTAATAAAACAAATAAATTAAAAAAAAAAGTTAAGAACTTAGAAAGGAAAGCCATCTTAAGGGAAGTGAAAAGCAAGTTATGACATAGGACAAAACAACCTAAGCCACAAGGGAATAGTATGAAGAATACATAAAGAACTACAAATCAAGAGCACCCGGGTATCTCAGGTGGTTAAGTGACCAACTTGTGCTTTCGGCTTAGATCATGATCTTGTGGTTTGTGAGGTCCAGCCTTGCATAGGGCTCCGCGCTACAGTGTAGAACCCGCTTGGGATTCTCTCTCTCTCTCCCTCTCTCTCTGCCCCTCCCTACTCGCTCTCACTCTTTCAAAATAAATTTTAAAAATTAGAAAAAAAAAAAAGAACTACAAATCAGTAAGAAAAGCAACACAATAACAACAACCAAGAAAAGAGGACAAAGACTATAAGCAAGATGTTTCAGAGAGGAAGAAACACAGCCAGTGTGAAGAGATGTCAAACATTGTTAGGGATCAGGAAAATGCAAACCAAAGCCTCAGCAAAACACCATTTTACATCCCTTCGATTTGTAGTCGTTAAAAGTCTGATAATCCCGGGTGTGGGAAGGGGTGTGGATCCCTAGGACCTTCTGCACATTGTTGGCAGGCATGTAAACTGGTGAAACCGCTGTAGAAAAGTCTGGCATCATCTTCTGAAGCTGAGCATTTACAGAGCTTACGACCCAGCAACTTTACCCGTATATCTACGTAGTAAAGCCTGGAAACCATCTGGGATCAATGGCATTACTTATTCATAATTGTTCATCCCTTCTTCACCCTTGCCAGGTCTCCCTGTTGGCAAAGATTCTTTCCCAGTAGAGCTACAGCCGAACTTCAGCCTCCCAGAATGAGAACTTCTGGTGCTATGAGCCATTGAAATATTCCAGTTTTTTGTTCCTGTGGGAAACGCTGGGAAATGTCCATTTCAAATGCCCATCAATGGAAGAGTGGTGAATAAACTGTGAAATGCTCACACACGATATACAAGAGACAGCAGTCAAAATAAATGAGCTCCAGGGACATTCTTAAATATAAATTAATCTTATCAATTTGACACTAAGCAAGAAAAGTAAATCTCAAAGGATTATATGCAATATAATATCCTTTCGTAAAGTTAAAAACGACTAATATGAAAAGGATTCTAGGGGTGCCTGGGTGGCTCAGTTGGTTAAGCATCTGACTCCTGGTTTTGGAGTCATGGTCAGGTCATGGTCCCACAGTTCGTGAGATCAAGCTCCATGTTGGGCACTGCTCCCTCTCTATCTACCCCTCCCCTGCTCGCTCTCTCAAAATAAATGAATAAGTATTAAAAAATGATTCATTAGGGGTGCCTGTGTGGCTCAGTCGGTTGAGTGTCCGCCTCCGGCTTAGGTTGTGATCTCGCAGTCAGTGAGTTCGAGCCCCCTGTCAGGCTCTGTGCTGACAGATCAGAGCCTGGAGTCTGCTTCAGACTCTGGGTCTCCCTCTCTCTCTGCCCCTCCCCTGCTCACACTCTGTTCTCAAAAATGAATAAACGTTAAAAAAAATGTTTAATGATTTTTTAAAGGAACATATACAGTTGCAATAAATTATGATACGAAAAAGGAAAACAAGGAATGACGAGCACAGGATCCAGAGCGATTGGTACCTCACTAGGGGGAGTAGGGCCAGGTTATCCATTGTGCAGAGTGGACTCAGTGCCTTAAGTCCATAATATTTGTAGCACCCGTTGAAATGTTTAAATTTCCTTTAAATCAGAAGCAAAGGTCAAAGTATAATGTATAATATAAATATATTCTTTACATCAATGCAGTTATATAATAAACGTGTGTGTGTGTGTGTGTGTGTGTGTGTGTGTGTAGGAAGAGGCCCACAAAGGCAGAAGCACCCGGATCCATGAAAGTCAAAACGGGGTACTGGGTCAGACAGAGGATGGGATGAGGGAATTTATGCTACTCGTAGAGTATAGCCAAAATTCTGGCTTTGGTTTTGGGTAACATGTTATATGTTACTACAAATAACTCAACCAAGCGTAATATACATGGACAAACATTAACGGTGTATCACAAGCCAAGGGTTAGGATCATTTATTTCTGTCACCTAGGATCCCCTTGAAAAACAGTTAGCAAAGACACTAAATGTTGGATTTCTAAACACCTTTCAAATAAAAATTTTTCAGGATTTTTACTCAGAGATTTGAGCTTGCTTCTGTGAACATAAATTTTTAGATCAGATTTTGTATTTGCAACAGCTACACAAAATTCCCAATTGAAACTTTAAAAAATATCTTTAATGTTTATTTATTTTTGAGAGAGAGACAGGGGGTGGGGGGGGTAAGGGAGGGACAGAGAGAGACACACACACACACACACACAGAACCTAAAGTAGGCTCCAGGCTCCCAGCTGTCAGCACAGAGCCCAATGTGGGCCTTGACCTCACAAACCGTGAGATCATGACCTGAGCCAAAGTCGGATGCTTAACTGACTGAGCCACCCATGAGTGACCCCATCGAAAAATTTAAATATAGTTACCTCTACAAGTTACTGTCACCACTTTTTTTGCCAGCATTTAAGGACTTACGACAATTGAAATTTTATTTAAAGAATCTAACAGCCCTTCCTTTTCTGTCATTGATGAATGAAATGGATTAAAATGATGTAAATGGACTTTGAATTCAATAGGACTCTGTGGTATCGAGGATTTTAAAGGACTAATGAAGCCCTTACTTGCAGAATGTTTGAATGTTACTTGCATTGTTACAGCGGTCACCCTGCAGCTACTCTGGGCACCATCAAAAGAACACAGCCACCAGGGAGAGGTCCAAGTTTTTTGGAAGCCTGAGGTCTGTACATTTTGGGGAGAGGAGCTCTTTCAGATAAAGATTATGAAACGACAAGTGTAAAATGAGTCTGAATAGGAGATTGCATTATTGGGCCCAATTCTTCACCTCTCCTTGTGTATACATTTCTGCCTTGTGACTTTGCAGGTCTGGCCACTAAAGGGGCAGAATATATTTCCATGGTTTTTGACACTGGACTTGGCCACATGAATTGCTTTGACCAATGGAGTGGGGTGGAAGTGACAGCATGCCATTTCTAAGGCCGCTTTGCTTGCCATCATCACAAGAAGGACATTTCTTGGTTAGCACACTGGTCCCAGGTGGAAGCTGAGACCCTTGGAGCTGAGCCGTCCCCCTGAGCCTGTCGCAGATCATCTGACCACAGCTGCTCTAGCCTAGAGCTGAAGGGCCCCAGCAGATCTGCAGACCTACGTAAATACATAATTATACTTGCAAGCCACTGAGTTTGGGGGCATTATGGCAGGATGACAGCAATAGCTAATGAATTTAAGTGTAAGAAGATGTATTCATAATGAGAGAATAAATCACAACAGATTATCAAATTTTAACAGCTGACCGATAGCTCAAAAGTCGCAGAATCCAGAAAAGTACGTAATATTATTTTAAATTGCCCATCTGACATTCCTTTACTATTTCCTACATTTGGGGCTGCATTTTCTTTGGTTGCCCCTTCACACTCACGACAGCGATTTTGTATGTCTGTGTTTCCATACTAAGAAGAAAGAGGCGATTCAGCTTTCTCCCTCTAGCACGGTGTATTCCCCAGCATGGACGAAAAATGGTGTTGATAATTCAGGAAAGTTTCTTCCCGTTTCACAAATAGCCACGTTGTGTAAATTTTCAGGATTGTTCTCAAACTCAGGAAAACTTCTGTCAAGTTTCTTTCAGGACACCTGAAGGCTTCTTGTGCAAGCGTCTAATCCTAAGTCCTCTGTTCATTGATGACACTCATTACTGTTTGCCATCCATGTCCTTTCATAGGGCACAACACATCTTTTATTTATTTTTTAAAAATTTTTTAAAGGTTTCTTTATTTTTGAAAGAGAGACAGAGTGCGAGCAGGGGAGGGTCAGAGAGAGAGGGAGACACAGAATCCGAAACAGGCTCCAGGCTCTGAGCTGTCAGCACAGAGCCCGAAGCGGGGCTCGAACTCACGGACCGCGAGATCATGACCTGAGCCGAAGTCGGCCGCTTAACCGACTGAGCCACCCAGGCGCCCCACTGTTTCTTTATTTTTGAAAGAGAGAGTGCGAGCGGGGGAGGGGCAGAGAGAGAGGGAGACACAGAATCCGAGGCAGTCTCCGGGCTCCGAGTTGTCAGCACAGAGCCTGACTCGGGGCTCGAACCCACGAACTGTGAGACCATGACCTGAGCCGAAGTCGACTGAGCCACCCAGGTGCCCCAACACCTTTTAGGTTCTCCCAGTCAGTTCAGTAATTTGCATCAAGCTTACAAAACAATCGAAATATTTTTTTCTCATATCGTGTCCATGTGATCCACTCCTTCATGTTAAGTGGATCATGAAAGATTCCGGGAGCCTCTGCACACCTGCTTTTCACACTGACCCATCCCTCTTAGGGATGGATACGGCTTTGGGAGTGATCTGAAATTTTTTGGTTACAATTTTCTTCATTGATTTCATTGTTCATTTTTAAGGCTTTTACTTCATATTCTACTAACTTTTCATATTTGCATCAGTTATTTAATATTTAATATTTATGTCCGTTATTTAATATGCTTGCCAGTTATCTAATAATATATATTTAAAGATGACAAAAAACAAGAAGGTACCCTTACATAGACTTCCAAATCAGCAATCTGTGATTTCTCAGTGGTTTTATTGAAACCCACATGCCTCTCCTTCAGACAGACTCAAACGCCTCTCCCCTGGACTCAGAGAGCCTTTCTTGTCACTTTCCAGTCTGGGACCCTCCTTTCTTTTCCTTTGTAGCACTTGACCTGAGATTCGTTATACGCTGATGTGTTTATCAGGTGTCTCCTCTGGCAGAAGCTAAGGGAGTTTTGGATCCTTTAAATGCCTCAGCCCTAGAACATTGATAGAAAAATAAACAAATGTTTGTTGAGTGAATGAGTGAGTGAGCGAGTGAAATCACGTAAGTGACGCCAGAGCATGTCTGCACTGTGGTTCCTGTCCAGATTCTCCACCCATTTCCAGGGCTGGTAAGAGCCCCAATCTACTGGGAGCTGCTGTGGGCCTAAACCCCAGCCAAGCTCCCCAGGCACATCTCTCTACTCAAACAACCTCCATCTGCAGCCTTATTTTCCATGAAACAAAGGAACAGACTCCCAACCCAAAGTCTCTTCTCAACCTATGATTACTTCCCCTACCTTTATATCGTTCATACGCCACGATTTGGCTTGACGTATTCTTTTTACTCCCCTTAAACTATTAAACCCATTGCGCCCTCCAGCTCAGACTGGGGTCATCACGTCCCTCCGCGTGTGAGCGGGACCATTTTCCCTTCTCCAGGTGCTCGGATGGAGAATCTACACGCATTGGCGCCGCGTCTCTCTGCCCCTGCTCCCAGTCTGATGGGGCGCGCCTTCTGGACTGCTCTCTGATCTCCGAACCGCTCACTGACACATGCATCTCTTTCCCCACAGCCTACACCCCAACATAAGCGCCAGAGACTAGTCTCCCCCTGGGGTTCTCCACCAGTCTCTGGAATGGTTTGTTACGATCACCCGCCCTAATCAAAACCCCCAAAGGCTTCCCAACCTCCGCGGATGAAGCCGCAAGGCCCGCGGGACCCGCCCCACCCTGCACACTCACCTCTACCTCTGCCCCCCTGTTCTCTGAGCTTCCATCGCTCTGCCCTCCTCTGAGTCCCTCCAAAATGCCGAGCTCCCTCCTGCGGCTTTGCACATGCTCTTCCCCCTGCGTGCAACACCCTTCAATTCCCGCTTGGCCCGGCGTCTCCTGCGCTTCCTCGGTCTTGGCTTTAGATGTCATATCCCGTGAGATGTGACCTACCCTTGACCCTCCGGGCGAGTCCGGGCCATCTGTTTCATACCCCCATTGTGCACTTTCCTTTTCCTTCCTGATACATCTCAGAAACAGGTAGTTATTTGTATAATTAGTTTTTCAGTGTCTGTCTTCCCCGAAGACAGCAATCTCTGCGAGGCAAAAAAAAAACAAAAAAAAAAAACAAAAAACAAAAAACCACGTATTACAATAATAGCCAACGTGCCTACAGGCCTTACTATGTGCTGGGTAATATTCTAAGCACTTACATCGTCACAGTAACCCCTTGAGATAGATCTGTATCTTTCCTGTTTGAAGAGTGAGGAAACTGAAATCCAGAGAGAGAAATTAAAAATATGGGTCCTACCCTCCTGGAGCTTTAACTCTAAGAGCATGAGGAAAAGAGAAATTTTTCTTGACGGGAACATACAAAAGAGGTTCTCAGAGGAGGTGTTTTTGATGTTTCTCCAAGAACAGAGGACAGATAAGAGGACAGAAATGGGCTGGAGGGCAGAGGAAAGGGGAGCAGGGAGGCAGACACTGGGGTGTTGGGGGTGGGAGCCAGCAGCCTGGGAGGGGCGCCCGCATGCTGGGGTGAGAGGGCTAGAGCAGGGGCACGCACGCCGAGCTGAGGGCGCCCAGAGGAGGGCCTCACCCTACCAGACGGAGGAGAGGGCTCCAATGCGGGCCTCCAGGGATTAGTCCATTTTGCTGGGGAGGAAGCCTTTGTGGGAGAGCACGACCAACCTATGCAGAGTGTGCAGGCAGGAAACTGCAAAGGGTGTTCCGGAAACACAAGCATGTTCTGTGGGATATTAATAGGGTTTCACAGTCAAACTCATTTGGAAAATTCTGGATTGAACAAGGGTAAACAGATTTCTTTCCTGAAGGCTTTCTCAGAACCCTTAGTATACGAAAGTGCATTGCGTCTACAAAACAGGGATACCATCTCCAAAAATGGCTGTAGACTCGTTTATTATTAACCTGACAACACATTAGTTACAAAGAGGGACGCCTGGATGGTTCAGTCAGTTGAGCATCCGACTTCCGGATGCTCAGGTCATGATCTCACGGTTTGTGGGTTCGAGCCCCATGTGGGGCTGCGTTCTGACGATGCAGAGCCTGCTTGGGATTCTTTCTCTCTCCCCCTCTCTCTCTGCCCCTCCCCTGTTCGTACTCTATCTCTCCATATCTTTCTGTCTCCAAAAAAAAAAAAAAACCTTAGAGAGATGGCAGAAAAAGGGGCGGGTAAAATAGCCTGGGGTGGGGGCACCTGGGTGGCTCCAGTCGGTTAAGTGTCTGACTTCATCAGCTCAGGTCATGATCTCACAGCTTGTGAGTTCGAGCCCCATGTTGGGCTCTGTGCTGACAGCTCAGAACCTGGCACCTACTTTGGATTCTGTGACTCCCTTTCTCTCTCTCTGCCCCTCCCCCACTCATTCTCTCCCTCTCTCTCTCTCTCTCTTTCTCGCTTTCTCAAAAATAAAGAAACACTTAAAAATATAATTTAAAATATCCTGGGGTGTCCCAAATTTCGACCTCATGCTAGAGGCCGTTGGAAGAGTAAAGGATTGTTTAGCAGGGAGGTGCCCTGACCACGGCTGGGGGGTAGGAGGCCATCTCTGCGGCTCACATGGGTAACGGATATGAGGAAAGAGAGAAACTAACATTTATTGTCCACTTACACATCTGGCCACTGTGTTCGTGCTTTACACATACACATGTATTTGGTCTTCTTTCTAACTCTGCAAAGCTGTGTGCTGTTTTCCCTGCTTGAAAATTGAGGAAACTGAGGCTCAGAGAGGCGATGACTAGCATTTGTTAAGTATGTAATATGCTCTAGGAACATTTCTGAGTGGTTTATAGACCACAGCTATTATGGACCAGAGCCAGGACTTGAACCCAGACTGACTCCATGGCCATGCTAACCACTCCATATTTTGTTCTGGACGTTCAGTATAAATCTTCGTATATTAAACTGTGAGATGCCAGGGGTCATGAGCCATGGCTTCCGCAGGAACCAGGAGCCAGCTCAGGCCTAACCCTATGTGGGTTTCAACAAATTCATCCGTTCATTCGCTCATTCATTCATTCATTCATTCAACAAGTATCTATTGAGCACCTTTGATATGCCAGGCACTGTTCTAGGAGCTGGGGATAAAGCAATGGAAAAGGGAGAAAAGACCCCTGTTCCCAGGGCAACTACATTCTAGTGGGGATCCAGACACTAAACAAAGACAAAAATGCACATGCAAGAAAAATATCAGCCAGTAATTCATGCAAAGAACTAAAAGAGGGTTCTATGGCAAGCAGTTGACTGGTTGTTAACAGCCTTCTAAGGAGTTGACATATTAACCGAGTCCCGAATGATAAGAGGAAACCAGCCATCTGAACATCAGGGGTAGAACATCTAGACAAAAGAAACAACAAATGCAAAGACCCTCACAGGGGAATCAACTGAGCATATTCCCCACAGAGGGAAACCCAGTACAGCTGGAGTATCAGTTAGTGAAGGGAGACAGTGAGGAAGGGACCACATCTTGGAAGCTTCATCAGCCAGAGGAAGAGTTTTATTATTATTATTTTTATGTCAAGATACATTTTTTATTTATCTTTGTACTTTCCCCTTTGTACTTTCCCCTTTGTAAATCCCCCTGATTTAAGTAGCCAACACAATATTTTTATAAAATAGGTACACAATGAATGTTTATTGAATGAACTGAAATAAGCTAAATCCCAAAGGCCTGGTTTGGTGCTAAAATTATCTTGTTTTTTTTTTTACTTGTTTTATTTTTTATTTTTTTAAAATGAACATCCAAATGAGTTAGCATATAGGGCAACAATGATTTCAGGAGTAGATTCCTTAGTGCCCCTTACCCAATTAGCCCATCCCCCCTCCCACAACCCCTCCAGTAACCCTCAGTTTGTTCACCATAGAGTTTTATTATTTTTTATAATTTATTATTTGTTTCAAAATATGATAGAAGCAGCTGGAGAGTTCTAAACAGGGAAATGGCATGATCTGACTTTTTAAAGTTAATAGGCTTTATTATTACTTTTTTTACGTTTATTTATTTTGAGAGAGACAGAGACAGCACAAGCAGGGGGGTGGGGGGTGGGAAACAGAGAGAGAGAGAGAATCCCAAGCAGGCTCCATGCTGGCAGCTGCAGGGCCTGATGCAGGGCTTGAACCCGCGAACTGTGAGATCATGATCTGAGCTGAAACCAAGAGTCAGACACAACCGACTGAGCCAGCCAGGTGCCCTTAGGCTTTATTTTTTTAAGGTAGTTCTAGGTTCTAGGTTTAGAGTAGTTTTTTTTTTTTTTAAACATTATTTTTGAGGGAGAGAGAGCATGTGCGCGTGCACGCACACACACACACACGAGCGGGGGAGGGACAGAGAAAGAAGGAGAGACAGAATTCCAAGTAGGCTCCATACTCTCAGTGCAGAGCCCACGAACCATGAGATCATGACCTGAGCAGAGGTCAAGAGTTGGACACGTAATTGACTGCACCACCCAGGCACTTAAAAACTTAAGGGGAAAGTACAGAGAATTCCCATATACCCTTGTACCCCCAACACACACACACATACACACACATACACAATTTCCCCTATTATTAACACCATGCATTAGTGTGATACATTTGATACAACTAATGAGCCAGTATTAATCCATTATTATTAATTAAAGTCCACAGTTTACATTAAGGTTTACTCTGTGCTCTACAAATAGGGTAATGAATGACATCTTTCCACCATTACAATATCATATAGAATAATTTCACCGCCCAAAAAACTCACCTGTGTTCCACCTGTTCATCCTTCCCTCCCTATGAAAACCCTGAAAACCACTGATCTTTTTACTGTCTCCATAGTTCTGTCTTTTCCAGAATGTCATGTAGTTAGAATCATACACTATGTAGCCTTTTCAGACTGGCTTCTTTCACTTGATCTGACTTTTTAAAAGATCACGTTGGCTGGTTTGTAGAGAATACATTGAAAGGGGACAATATGACAGCAGGCAGGCCAGTCAGAAGGCGAAGCAGCTGTCTGGGGCTCAGACAAGCAGGTGGCCAGGTTGGTGGGGGAGAAGTGGATGGCCTCGGACACCTGTCCTGGGCTCTCAGATCTGCAGGGAGACTGGCTGCAGAGGGTGGTCGGGGAGGAAAAAGCTAACGGTTACACCACAGGGTTAAACAGGTCCAAGAGAGAGCAATGGTATAAAGTTTTCATAGATATTGCTGTGACTTTTTTCATTTACTTAAGTAAAAAGGATTTTCCTCCTCGAATTGAACAAACAGATCCCAAAACACCTCCTTGTGTGCTTAGGATCACCCAGAAACCAGGTCTCCCTTGGATGGCAGAACTCCAGCCTCCTCATCCAGAACTCTGCCACCGGCTGCCAGCCCCCGATCCCTCAGTGTCTTTGTTACGTATCTTCTCTTCTCCGGTGGTCGTTTTGTTACATAATCAATAAACCACTAACAGAAGTAAAAGGCTTCCAGATTTATATACTGCTGAGTCCCTGACTGGAAAACCTTCCCCTCTGCCTTCCTTAAAACCCTCCTGGCTTCTCAATGCACCTGGGGGAAAATACCCGCTTGGAATTGAATCTCAGCAAAACTGCTTGTTAACTTATCCTGACCCCTGAATTACTTCAGCTTATTTTGGTCTCAGGTGGCTACTCTAAGTCAAAAACAAAAACAAAAACAAAAAGTGGAGGGAGGGGAAATTGATGGATTTCTTGGGAGGCTATGGAGGCACATCACAGATCGAAGGCTGAGGAGTTGAATAAACAATCAGTATGAAGAACAGGTCCAGGGTCCTTCTGGGGACAGGGCTACTGTGACCAGATCCTGTGTCTCTCTACTGCATTCACCATCCTCGAAGACACTGGATGGTCCCAGCTTGGGTCTAGAGTGCACTCACCCCTGCTCAGGACTGTCAGATCTTGGGGAGGGAGCTCAGTGCCACACGGTACCAACTGGGTGGCTGCCCGTGAAGGCAAAATCTTCACAGGGGTTGGAGCTGCTAACGCCCCACCGGACAGTGTTGACCACCTGTCCCCAGTAATCCCTTAACTCAATCCCAGCACTTCTCTGAATGTCTTGTAATCATTTCTTGACATGCATTTCCCTTTCACTGGGCAGTGGGTTCTTCAGGGACGTGGCCTCAACTCACTTAGCTTGGCATGCTGCAAAAGAGGTCCCCCAGGTGCCGTCCTCTCTTCTTCTACATTAGCTTGGATTTTTAGCTAGGCTCATGGCCTCCCAAAGTAACGACATGTCCCAATTTACTTTGCAGCTTGGGGTGACCAAGTGACAAAGTTCTGACTAATGCATAAGAACGAGGATAGTATGAGGGGAGCCTGGGTGGCTCAGTTGGTTAAGCATCCAACTCCTGGTTTCATGAACTCTTGGACCATGATCTTGGTCATGATCTCACGGTTTGTGGGTTCGAGCCCCACATAGGGCTTTGTGCTGACAGCCCCACATAGGAGCCTGCTTAGGGTTCTCTCTCTCTCACTCTCTCTCTCTCTCTTTCTGCCCTTCCCCCACTCACACTGTTTCTGTCTCTCTCAAAATAAATCAATAAACTTTAATTAGGAGAAGAAGAAAAAAAGAATGGGGATGGTTATGAGCCACTGCCAGTCATATGTTTCCTGGGATGGGGCATGCCCTCTCGTTCTCATCCTCCTCCTGCAGGCTGGAAGGTGAACGGGTCTTATCGGACCACGTGGAAAAGAACAACTCCTTAGGGATGGCAGAGTCACCAGACAGAGAGATCGGGCCCCCTGACACCCTGAAGCCGTCACATCCGCTTTCAATTCCCTACCCCCCCCCCCCAGAATATCCTAAAAGACAGCAAAACCTGTTTTCTCTTTAAGTCTTCCTGCTAGTATAATCCTAATATAACCCACATTAATAACCATGCTTCACATGGTGACTGACACTTAGTAAATACTCAGTAAATTTCGGTTGAATTATGAAATCAATTGCAAAAAATAAGAAATCCTCGATTCCAGCATTTAACACATCACCTGTTTGCATGTTCCCTTTCAACTCTTCTCCACATGCAGGTGATAGTTATAATAGAGGTATAATTAGAGCAGAAATATAATTTTATACCAGCCTTTTCCCTTTAACAGTAATTGCAAGTAAACATTTTCCATGTTAAGTCAGATTATCATAGTTTTAAATGGGTGCGTAATTTTCCAACAAAGAGATCAACCATGATTTACCAAATCACTCCCTCATTGTTTGATACGTACATTTTTTTTCTATTTTTTTTTTTGCAATTAACTGATAACGTTGCAAGGAAGCTACTGATGACTCTAGTTTTTTTGCCCCTTATTTTTGACAGATTTCTTACTGTCTTTTCTAGTATCTTGGAGTACCCTCGACCTTCACCAGCCACCCTCAAGCTTTATAATTTCCAGTTCGCTTCGGAATGATGGTCACGATGAGATGAATAATTATAAGAGCAACAGGTGCATTGCTGCCCACTGATTACATAACTGCGCCATGCTGGGCACCGGTCCCACGTCTGTAACTGCATGTCTATATATACTTCGTCTTGTACTTGCCACATCCCAGGCAAAGTGGCAAAAAGCACAAGTCCCAGAGTTAGACTGGATTCAAATCTTGACAAGATTGTTTCCTGTGAGACCTCGGGGACCCTACCTAACCTCTCTGTGCCTCTATTTCCTCATCTACAAAGTGGAGATGGTAACATTCTCTGCACGGGGTCGCCGTGGGCACCAAGGGAGAGAACAAATTACAGCTGGTGTTTCTCGAGCGCCTACTAGGTGCCAAGTGCTGTGCCAAAGGCTTTGCGGTAATGACCTCGTTTGTTCCTTGCCACAGCATCGGGGATAAATGCCTCCGCCCCAATTTTGCAGACGAGGCACCTGAAGCTCAGAGCACAGACATGCGGCACGGAGCTGAGTGCTTCTCGCACAGGGCGGTCCTTGGCGTCAAAGCCCCAAGTTCCTTCCAAAAGGATCCTTCTCTTTATGGCATTTACAGAGCCAGAGCCTGTGCCCCCAAAGCCCAGCTTCTGCAGCACAATCTCTCCCTCCACCTGTCCCCCACCCCATCCAGCAACGCGCAGCCTTCTTTTCAAACCGGCAGAACAATCCACTGTCCTTCCCACGGCTACCACTACGGCATGGAATACCCCAGAAGCCCAGTTAGGAACTATAACCATTTATCCAGCACTTCCTCTGGCCAGACCTTGTGCTTGGTGCTTTACGTCATTATCTCCTTTAATCCTCAAAACGGTCCTAGGGCATAACCACCGTTACCCCTTAATGCAGGCCAAGAAGTGAGTGAGACAGTCACAGAAGTGCTGGGATTGAGTTATGGGATTACTGGGAACACCACACTTTACAGGTGGGGAGACCCAAGCCCGGACTGGTAAAGCAAATGGCCCCGTGTCATAGGACTACCGCACGGAAGAGCTGAGAGTTGCAGCCAGGCAGGGGAAAACAAGCCTGGCGTCTTGCTGTCCTCACTCGCCATCCTCGCCTGGGATGGCTGTTTCCAGGGGACGGGGAAGGTCGTGGGGTGATGGTCCCAGGTTGCCACTGCCGACGCCACACAGAGGGCACCAGCACAGTGCGCCCCCCCCCCCACCCCCCACCGCCAAGGCCCACCTGGCCTCTCATGGCCCGAGGCACAAAGGCAGGGGCCGGATCCAAGTTAGTGTTGTCGGATGAGTTCTCTGTGCCGCCCCTGAAATAGCCCAGTTCTGCAGCTTCTGCTCCGGGAGGCGGCAGGCAGCTCCCGGAATAGCTCTTTCCTCCTGCAAGGTGACCTAGTTAGTTGGTTCCTCTCGTCATGTGAGGTTGGCTGAGCAAGCCATTCACCTGCCTCCGTCTACACAGAAAAGGCTCAGTCCAGCACTTTCCTCTCCCCCTTCCCCCAGTGCTTCTCCAGCCTCTCCCCTCTGTTCACTCATCCTGGAAGTGTGGGGAGTGGGTAGTAAGACACTGAGCTTCGTGGCCTCAAAACACGATCACGAACATCATCGTGCTTCCTTCCCACTGCAGATGGAAAGGGAGGGCTTACTATCATCCCATTTCACAGGGGAGGAAATGAATGCACAGAGAAGGTAACAACATGAGCAAGGACACACAGCGGGCAGGACGCAGAGCCAGGATGTGCCTGGCACCGAGACCTGTGTTTTCACGGGGTCCTGAGCAGCCCGGTCGCCATCTCCTCTCTCAGGAGCCCCAGTAACTACACCTGCCCCCCTCCACCGCCCCCTGACCCCCGCCTGTGATGGGTCTCCCAAACACCAGTGGCAGGATGGGCTGCAAGAGCTTGAGGTCAAAGACCTCAAGGTCCACCAGACCAGGGTTGGAGCTGCGGTTTGAACTTCGGCATTTATCAACTCTGTGACCTCAGGCAAGCTGCTTTCCCTCTCTGGGATTCAGTTCCTGTATCTGTAAGACGAGAATAATAATCACACCCGCGTGCTGGGGTTGTTAGGAGGGTTGAATGAGGTAGTGTATGTAAGGTGGCCAGCAGGCGGCTCGCGTCTTGCACAACCTTGACAAAGTAGCTATTGTTTTTATTTACTATTATCACTGACATCTGTCTTTTTTAAGTTTATTTATTTGTTTTGAGAGAGAGAAAGAGAGGGAGAGGAAGAGAGAGAAGCCCAAGCAGGCTCTGCGCTGGCAGCTCGATCCCACAAACCTCAAGATCACCACCTGAGCCGAAAACAAGAGTCTGATGCTCAACCGACTGAGCCACCCGGACGCCCTGGCATCTTGAATTTAACCAAAAAAAAAAAAGGAAAAATTTAAGACTGGTCAGTGCCAGTAAAGAGTATATAGCAAAGGACTTTATGATTTTCCCCACATCATCAGGCCTGGGAGAAATAGTTGCATTTACGATAACACAACCCTAGCATATGGCAACTTTTCCAAAGTCATGGGCCCTGGTTCTCCGGATGACTGAGTGGCCCTGGGGTGAGGGTGTTGGTTAGAGTGAGGCCTTTCCCTGACTTGGGGGAGAGAGAAGTGGTGGCAGGGCCCATCCTTGGATGCCCCTGTCCCAGGTGGTCACCTGTGGGTGTGCTCATTAAGCCGCGAGTGGCATATCACACAGGCAAGAAATGCACAGAAGGGCAGGGTGCCTGTCCCGGTGGTCCCTGGGAGCAGAGAGTCCCTGTGGAAGAGAAGGTGGGGAAGGAGATCAGGGGCAGGCCTGGAGGGCCCTGAATACCATTACCAAGTTACCTAAGGGGAGGAGAAGCTTGGGGCCGGTGAGAAAGGAGTTGGACTTGTGGGGTCAGATACTGTCCCTTCAAATCCTGCCTCCCCCACTCCTTAAATATGAGGTCACAGATCAGTTGCTGAACCTCTCTGAGCCTCCTCTTACCTGTCTGTAAAGATTGGGCATGATAGGAACCTCATAGAGAAGGGGAGGTGACAGGGATTGGGTGAGCCACCTGCCACATAGCGGGTGCCGAGTAAATGTTTGAGAACCTGAACTGGATACGTCGAGGCACTTAAGCCCCAAGACCAGAGGGGCATCCTGGGAATCTGGCAGGAGAGATGACCGCACTCCGGAGGAAAAAGGCGAGGCTTCGGAATGCTGGCGAGACCAGCATTGCGTCCCGGAATCCTAGCGCGACAGTGGCAGCTGGAGAGGCTTGGGGAGGGCATTTCAGTGGGACAAAGCCCGGAGTTAGGAACGCACACGACGCACTGGCAGAACAGCAGCTTCCCATGGCGCCCCGAGGAAGATTCAAACTCTTCCCTGCGGCTGGTCATTCCTCGGTGACCCCCACCCACACACCTTCCGACGCCGCCCCTGCCCAGCCTCAGTCGCTGCCTCCTGGCTACACACACCCTGTCGTCACTCCCCATCCCCTTACCCCGCGTGCTTTTCCCCAGAGCACTTATCCCACTGTTCGATGCTGTGTTATTCTGTCATTTGCACACCGATTTATTGTCCGTCTACCCCCAAGAGACTGTGAGAGCCTTGAGGGAGAAGACTCAGTCTGCCTGTCCCCTGCATCCCCAGCCCCTGGAGCAATGGCAGGGCTCAGTATGGGCTCAGTAAATAGCGTGGAGGTGGGTGGATGAGTGAGCAGTGGAGAGTCCAGGCCGGCAGAAGGAGGGGACCCCCGGGATGCAGTTGGCTAGGTTGGTGCCAGCATGGGGAGGGCTGTGAAGCCCAGACTGAGAAGTCGGGGTGGCTTTTCAGGGAGAATCAGCAGAGCTTGTGACCGGCTGGTCAGGTTTCAGGCCTGGGTGATTGGGAGGTGGTAGAGCCACCGACAGAAGTCAGTTCATTTGTTCCTTGAGACTCTGAAGTGTCGCTTCAAGACCAAGCTCCGGGTTGGGCACAGGGGTACAGAGAGGAACAGCCCATGCTTCCTCCTCTTGACAAGCTTCCCGTTCTGGTGGGGATTCATGGAGCAGCAGGCGTGCGAGCAGGACCTTGAAAGGTGGGGAGGATTTGAACATTGAGAGATCTGGGACTGGACCCCGCCTCCTCAACCCCCCCCCCCCCCCCACCAAGTAATGCCAGGGTGACAGAAAAGGGTGGAGAGAGCTCGGGAAATGACGGAGAGGATTCGAGAGAAGAGAAGGCAGGACAGGCAGGCCTCCTCTGGGACCTGGGATGGTATTCTGTCCTTTGCTTCCCTCTGGGGTCCCTGCAGGAGGAACCGTGGCGAAGCTGCTTCCTACCTGAATGCCTCTCCTGTGGGCAAAGACACACAGGAGGAGGGGGAAGTGCTCAACAAAGGGGCATTCTTCTAGCCACGATGCAGAATCAATGGAGGCTTGTTCGTCCTGCTGTCTGGGGAGTAGCCAGGCGTGCTGGCGAGGGGACCTGGACAGCAGGGTGGGAGCGCGGAGCACTGAGCTGCGCCCGCCGGGGCCTTGTTCTGGCCCCACAGCAGCCACACCCAAGTCTTCCAGAAGCTTCAAAACAAAAACAAAAACAAAAACAAAAAAAACCCCGGGCGTGTTGAGGGGGGTGGAGTGGGTGCTTCCAGAGGACATCCGGGCCCATCTTCCCCTGCAGGGGGTGCCCTTGGACTCTCCCACGGTCATGGGGCGAATTTGCCCGAGGGCCTCGATTATCCAGAGCAGCAGCAACTTGGCTTCATGAAGCAGAAGACAGGAGCCTAAGTCCCAGCTCTGTGATCTCTCCCAGCCTCAGTTTCCTTATCTGAAAGATGGGACTAATAACACCCTCATCGCAGGTAGGAATTACTGGGTGGATCCAAAGAGATCGTGTGTGCAAAGTGCTTTGAAAACTGCATAGTGTCTGCACCAGTTAGGATGCTGGAAGGAGGGTTGTCAGTGGAGGACGCGGCAGAGACGGTGCGAAACAACGAAGGCAGCTCCTCCCCAGTCCAAAATTTTCCCCCTTCCCCCCTCCCAGCTGCCACCTCCAGGGAGAGGGGCAGGCCACCTCCCGGAGGCAGCCTGTTTCACTGTCGGGGCACCAAAATCCACCCCTAGAGAGCAGCCTTGTCTCAGACTCGGGGTGTGACACCGGATGGATGAGGCGACAGGAAAAGGGGGAAGGTCTGTGGCACAGGCCAGCAGGGTCCACGGAAGGCGCTGGGAGGGTGAGCTGAAGGTGGCCAAGGTGACCTCTACTTGCTACAGATGCACCTGCCCAAGTGGCTTCCGCTTCTGCCTTGCCAGAGGATGGGGCCCTTCTGAGGAAACCAAAACGGAGACCGCAGGACGCGAGGCTAGATTCAGCCACGCCGACACGCCTCCCTTTAACTCACGTCTGCTTTTCACCCCAACCTTGAGAAGTAGACAGGGAAAGAGACTATTGTCCTCCTTTTCCAAATGAGGAAACTGAGGCTGGAAAATGAGGTGGCGTGCCCAAGAGCACTCGTCCAGCGAACATTTGTTGACACCCGATCAGGTGCCAGTCCTGGGACACAGCGGAACGAGGTCCAGCCCGAGGCTGAAGCCAGGCCACCAGACCAGAGCCGGGAGCCTGCCCCATGGAAGCAGATTATCACTTCCTTCTCCAGCCTTGCCTCTATCACCATTGTCTTCTGTCTTCAAATGCTAGAGACTGAGTTCGTGTTTGCTGATCTGGGGGAGGGAAAAATGGCATTTGTGTCGACTAATGTCAAAGGGAATAGAAAAAAACCTCCACGAGAGAGGAAAAGTATTTCTTTACATCCCCTACAACCCAAACCAAGGAGAGTAAATGCTGAGGCTCCTAGAGGGACTTCTGTTGGGCGGGAGGGGTGATGGGGAGACATGGACCAGGGAGTTGGGTGCAGGCAGGGGTGAGGGGGCAATAGGAGATGGGGAACCAGCAGCCAAGAAGGAAATACTGGGGTAGGAAGGAAGAGTCTGATCAGCATTTGTGTGAGTTGTGTTCCGGGATGCACAATGTCAGCCCGTGTTCCAAATCTTCAGTAACACTGGCTCTGCCTTTATGGGGTATCTGGATTGGCCTTGGGGGTCTTGGCCAAAGAACTAGGCCCTCCTTAAGGGTGGCTGCAAGTTGCCAACAGAGGCTGCTCCTATAGGGCTCTCAAAAATGGTTTCCATCTCCAGGTAGTTGAAAAATGATTCAGTACAAAGCCGAACAGAAAGATCTTTTGTCTCGAAACACAATGAATAATGAAAAGTCCTGCTGTGTCGCATGAGTGATCGTCCAATGTGATACTCCTCTTCCATAAGACTGGCTTTTTGGTGGCAGGTTATTTTTCCTCCTGGACCTGTTTTTCCTGGCTTGAGCCTCATCGCTAGAGGTACCTCTCTCTGCAAACTCCAAGGACAGTGCCAGCCCCGGCCCTTCCGACTGCCCGGGCTCCTGCTGGCCACACACAAAGGGGCTTTGTGGATGCCCACGAATCAAGCACGGATGCGTGATGGGGACAAGAAAAACTTGGTGACCAGGAGCGCTGAGTCTTGCCAATTCCTCATTCCAGCAGACATCGTCCCCTGGAGGGGGGATGTGGCAGAAGGCCATGGTTATACTTCTGTAACTGGGGGAAACCCTCGCAGGGTGTTAAAATTGTTTATCCGAATTGAATTTAAACTGTCTTGAGCATCTGCTGGCCAGATCAGCAGAAAGCCCAGGATCACCTTTTGTGGGCAGTGCCTTCCCTCTCCCCTGCTACTCTGACCACTTTGGGTCATTCAAGAATAGCCAGGGCTTCTAATATCCAAGAGAAGTGAATGTGCTTGACTCTCACTCCCAAGATGGGGACAAGAGTCTCAAAGTCCAGAGGCAGTCGTGTGATGCCACTGTCACTGTTGCCCTGGTGTGGCACTCTCGCTGTGGTGGCTCTCCTGTCCTTGCTCCAAACAGTGAGAGTCCGTGGGCACCGCCGTCCCTGCACTAGGCAGGGCCTGGTCACCTCCTGGGCTTGCCTGTTAGTGTCCAGGGTCATCCGCTGTCAGGGCCAGCACTTCTGATCTCAGTCCCAGGCCCCAAATATTCAGGTAATTCCTTGTAAAGGAGATTCCAGAGGCAACTGGGTGGCTCAGCCAGTCAAGCATCCAACTCCTGGTTTCTGCTTCAGGTCCTGACCTCGCAGTTCATGAGTCCGAGCCCCGTGTTGGGCTCTGTGCTGGTGGCACAGAGCCTGCTTGGGATTCTCTCTCTCCTTCTCTCTCTGCCCTCCCCTGCTCAGTCTCTCCCTCCCCCCCCCTCAAAAGTAAACAAATTTATTTGTTTATTTATTTATGCATTCATTCATTCATTCATTCATTCAGAGATTCTGAATTGCCCCTAAGCAGGGCCAGAACTTGGAAACTCAAAACAGTTCACCTAGTGGGGGCGGGCTGGGGGTGAGTCCTGAACGAAAGGCCTTCCATCCTTCCACCCCTTTCTTTGCAGGAAAGACAAGAGGGAGTTTTGGGCATCTTTTATGCTACAACAGAAAACAAGTTTTCAGCAGATCACCTCCACTTCTATTTCCATTAAAGAGAAGCCCTGTTTTGTTGTTTGGTAGGTTTTTTGTTTTTGTTTTTGTTTTTGCACAAGGTTAGTTGCCTTCAGATTTTTAGGAAGTTTTGTGAGATCTAAGAAAATGGATGACTGGACAGTCGTTCTCTAATAGGCATCCTGAGACAGGGCTTTGGGGGGGAGTGCTGTCCAATGACTGTTTCTGGAAAGTTGCACTCTGCCCGCCAGGTATCTCAGGATATTCTGTTTGTTTCTGGGTAACTGCGTGAATCTCCGTTCCTTTTTATCTGTCTTCCTCTTGCTGTAAAGTTATAAAAATAAGTACCAAAGCCTGCGGATGTCAGAAATATTTCGTAAGAAGCCAAAGGTCCCTGTGCAGTGTATATAGCAGGAGCTCCCAACCCGAGGGCTATGTAATTCTGGAAGGCTTCTGAGTTATTGCCAGGGATTAATGGACACCCATGCGTGTCCACATCACAGAGGCATCGATGCCAGGCTGCCTGGGTTTGAATCAGTTCCACCAGCGTTCTGTGTGAACTTAAGATGTGTTACTTGAGGGGTGCCTGGGTGGCTCAGCCGGTTAAGCGTCTGACTTCAGCTCATGTCACGATCTCGCGGTCCGTGAGTTCGAGCCCCGCGTCGGGCTCTGGGCTGATGGCTCAGAGCCTGGAGCCTGCTTCCGATTCTGTGTCTCCCTCTCTCTCTGCCCCTCCCCCGTTCATGCTCTGTCTCTCTCTCTCTGTCTCAAAAATAAATAAACGTTAAAAAAAATTTTTTTAAATAAGATGTGTCACTTGAATTCTCAGAGTCTGGATTCCCATCTTCTGCAAAGTAGGGGTGATGCTAAAAGCCCCTAACTCAGTTATTATGAGGATTAAAGTAACTAATGCATGTAAAGGGTCGAGCTGCGCGCCTGACATAGTAACTGGTCAATAAATGTTTTTCGTTATTATTAATAGCATCACCGTTTATCAAATTCTTTTCCAGGCACTGGGCTGAACACTTCCCCTCCGTGATCTCAAATCCACAAAACACCCCTGATTTACAAAAAGTGAGGTTCGACAACTTGCCCGACGCCAGACTGCCCCAGAACTTGTATCTTATGCTGGTTTTCAAAACTAGCTCCATTTGGCTCGAAAGCCTGCTTCCTCGGAGTTCTGTACCTGAACCAAACCGCAGACTGATGATTAACACGTCTTGTGTGCACAGGTAACAGTTGCATACTCTTCAAAGTATTTCACCGCCAGCTGAGCACAGGGCTGATTAGCAGAATGGGAGTTGCCTAGCCTGAGCTGGGGATGAAGGATAAAGAGGGCTCCGGTCCTGTGCCAGAGATGAAGGCTTTCGTTGCCGGACAGTGTCAAATCCGCAAAATTGTCCCCAGATCCACTTCCGGAGCCCATGCTCCCACCTTCCCCACAATCAGGCCGTGGTCTCTTTTTCTAGCGAATCCAGCAAAAACTACTCCAGGCATTCTCTTTTCCCATAAAACGTCCCTCCCGGGGGTGAACCTTTGAATTACCCTGCTGGATACTTCTTCCCTTGCAGCGAGGTGATCACAAACTTCGGTCTGTACTTGCAAGTGAAATGTCTAGAGAGTGTGGCTTTTTTTTTTTTTTTAATTTGTGGAGACATGAGGAGAAATTTCCCAAGACTTGAGGAGGGTGGGACTCAGCGCGGGGTGTAGGCAGTCACTATTTACCAAGGAGGGCAGAAGTATTTCAATAATCCCAAGCCAATGTGGCCTCAGCGGTGGGTCCCAGCACTGAGTCAGCCCTGAATACAACGTGTGTTAAATCCAGCTAGACCGTGTCGATTCTAATGTGGTTTATACAGTATAAAAATGGATTTCACAAGGGCTTATTGACATTACAAGTTTTCACAAACAATGGATACCACGGTATTTTTGTTGTTGTTAAAAGTGTTCTTCTCTTGGGGCGCCTGGGTGGCTCAGTCGGTTGAGCGTCCGACTTCGGCTCAGGTCATGATCTCGCAGTCCGTGGGTTTAAGCCCCGCGTCGGGCTCTGTGCTGACAGCTCAGAGCCTGGAGCCTGTTTCAGATTCTGTGTCTCCCTCTCTCTCTCTGACCCTCCCCCATTCATGCTCTGTCTCTCTCTGTCTCAAAAATAAATAAATGCTAAGAAATTAAAAAAAATTTTTTCTTAAAAAAAAAGTATTCTTCTCTAGCACATCACTAACTGCTGCAGGCAAGGTCACTGGTGAATGCGAAAAGAGTGGGGGAAATTTGAAGGAGAAATAAAATATCTGCCTGGCCTCAAAGTGTCTTCTTCAGAATATTAATTACCATAGTGGTTTGAACAGATGTCCACGGATTCTCTGATACTTCTCCCTCCGGGAAGTGGAACTTAATTTTCTTCCTCCAGGACTGGACTTAGTGACTCACTTCTAAAGTATGGAAAAGAAAAAAAAAAAAAAAAAAAAACACATCAATTTTACCGCGGAGAAACCTAGCAGACATGACACTAACCAAATGATTAAGGTCAACATCACCAGTAACAAGACACGATGCTATTATATATCCCCAGGTAGCACGCAAGGAGAAGGCCACCTCACTTCTGGGACATTCTCCCCACCCCCCAACTTAATCCCCAACCCCAGTCTAATCATGAGAAACCTCGAACAAAGCCTCAGGTAGGCATACCTGACCAATGCTCTTCAAAAGCCAATATCATAAAAACAACAACAACAACAAAAACCAACAACAAGGGAAGACTGAGAAACTGTCACAGATTGAAGGAGCCTAAGGACACATTATGACCAAATGCAACGTGGGACCCTAGATGGGATCCTGGAACAGAGAGGGGACATTAGTGGGGAAACGGGTGAAATCCAAATGCAATTCGTAGTTAATAGTGTTGTCCAATGTCAGTTTCTTAGTTTCGAAGAACGTGCCATGGGTATGAAACATCACGTCACGTTAAGGGAAGCTGGTGAATTCTCCCTACCATTCTCGTAACTCTTGGGTAAATCCGACATAATAATATAAAAAATAACAAAGAGAATAACAACATCACAAAGTCTTCACGTTCCTCAATTACACAACAAAAGCGTTCACTCTCACCAAGATTGGGAGCTGCAGTTTGCACAACCCTCCGCGGAATGAAAGAAAACCACGCCACTAACGAAATGCGATGGGCTGTGTAGATGTTTCCAGCCCTCCCGATGGATGCACAGTCCGGATCAATGGATGTCCTCCTGTGGCTGGCGTTATTCACGCTCAGAGCTGTGACCTCAGGGTGGGGAGCAGCATGAACGAGACCAGTGAGGTTTCCCAGTGGGGCAGGGTGAGTATCCCAGCATGAAATGGAGGGAGACTGCGGGCTTTCACACAGTTAACACACACAAAGTTCTCAGCCCTGTGCCCAACATAAAAGCCCGTCCATAAACATTGTTTATTATTGTTTTTATTAGGAGCTACAGTAATAATATTACCATTTATCAAATACCTGTTGTTTTGCAAGCACTGTGCCCCAAACTTCCCATGCATTACCTTCAACCCTTACAACATCCCCACTTTACAGGAGGGGAGGTTCAGTTACTTGCCCAGTGCTAGACTGCTCTGGAACTCGTACTCATTGCTGGTTTGCGTAACCGCCGCCAGGCCTCAGTTTTCTGAAAGGTGAAAGGACAGAAGTGGCCCCAGAAGGGTGGTGCAGCACAGTGGGGATAAGCTGAGGCTCTAAAGTCATGGAAACCTTTGTACTTTCCTCTCAGGGTTGTTAAAAAGACAAAATGGGATGAAGGTGGCCGTGCCCAGCAGGGCACTGAGTACACAGTGTGTACTCAGTTCGTGTTATTGGAGCAGGATAATATTGGGAATTTTTACATGGAGGGTTTTTTTTCTTCGCCCAAATGTTTCTGGCTGTTTAATGGCCCTCCACTCATTGTCTGAGGGGGCGGTGGAGAACAGCCTTGGAGAAAGAAGTCATTGTTCCCCCCTGAATGTCAGATTGGACGCTTAAAAGGATCCGAAGCCAAATTGCTTTGAAGAGCCGGGCATTCACTTGCAAGAGTCGACATATACAGGGGAGAAAAAAAATTTTTCCAGAATTGTAAAATCTTCTCTTTCACTAAACGTTCATGTGACACTTTAAATGAAACTCGGACGACAGAGAATAAAAGGTTTACTGAAGTGAGAGAGCAGGCAAGTTCCTCGTGTCGGACGAGGAGCTCTTCCTGTCTGGGCTGAGAAGGGATTCGAGTCTGGAGCCTGCCTCTGGAATCTTCTGCCCAGGGAGGGTGAACAGCCAGTGGATGTGGATAGAAGACCCCGGAGCAAAGACGCTTGTGCCTCCCTAGTGCTGGAGAGGACATCACCTCACAGAGGGCCGGGGGCCCACGTGGAAGCCATACTGGTGCAATGGCCGTAAGGCTTATTTAGGAAAAGAACCTCACATTCACTCTGCCCAGGTCCACCCCACTTCCCACCCCTCTCCCAGTGCCAGTTATTAAGCTGTTGGCTCTTAACCCCAAACCCACCTCTCTGTTCTGTCTTGTGACACTTGTTTCTTCAGCTGTTTCCATGGCAGGCTCTGTCCATAGGGGGCGCTAGAGAGCACAAGATGGCCACCGGAAAAGGACTCGAGGCTTCCTGCGGGCCCTTCCTTTGTGGCAACGTCACCTCACAATAGCTCTTCGCCCCGGCAGTGGCAACTGGTTCGTTTCCAACTGTTTCTCACATTCCCAGAACCGGCCTCCCTGTGGATGTATCCACACCAGCCACAGGCGTGCCCTCGTCAAGGGTCGGGGTTCCAATTTCCAGATTCTAATAATCTCAGCTTCTCCCTCTGTCCCCCCATCCCAAGGGACAGTATCTGTTTCCTGCAGTCTTACCTCTGATATCTCACTGTTTGCTTTTCCACTTGTCCAATACTGTTGAGCCAATTCCTTACATTAAGATTTCTCTCTTAAAACAGCCAGTGTGACTTCCGTTTTCCTGATGGGACTGACTCATATGAGAGCGTGACTCCCCCAAGGCCTTTGTGGGTCATGGTAAGCGTCAGAAGTTTCCAGTGGGGTGTATCCAAGCACTGGTAAGACACTGATTGTGAGAGACGTGGGGTCAGGATGAGAAGGGCTCCCAGGGCACAGCACTGACACCGGAGGCCATGACTGGAGCGCACTCTGGAGGGACACAGGCTCAGGCCCAGCACCAGGCTGGACCAGTCATGCCAGGAGAAATGATGGGGAGTGAAGCTGACACCAGCAGGGCCAGCCTGCCCAGGAGCCCAGACCCAAGGCCCCAGATGTCATCCTGAGGGAAGGCGGTTGGACACCATCAGATTTTGGATCCCGATGTGACTTTTTGCCCAAACAAGAATACACTTTTGAATTAAATCTTTTGCTTTTGACATCGTTTCAGATTTACAGAAAAGTCACAAGAATAGTGCAAAGACTTCCAACATACCCTTCACCCCAACTCCCCAGATGTTAACATTTTACCGCATTTGCTTTCCCCTTCTGTGTGTTTTTCTGCAGTGCATGTATCCTGTTTTTCTGAAATATTTAAAAGCTACAGACACACTACCTCTTTACCCCTAAGTACTTCAGCACATATTTTTAAAAAATATTTATTTGTTCTGGGGGAGAGGACAAGCAGAGGAGGGGCAGAGAGAGGGGGACACAGGATCTGAAGCAGGCTCTGAGCTGACAGGCTGACAGCAGCGAGCCTGATGTGGGGCTCGAACTCATGAACCTGGAGATCATGACCTGAGCCAAAGTCGGACGCTCAACTGGCTGAGCCACCCTGGTGCCTCCTTCAACATGTATTTCTTAAAAACAAGGACATCCTCGGGGCACCTGGGTGGCTCAGTCAGTTAAGCATCCGACTCTTGACGTGGGCTCAGGTCATGATCTCACAGTTTGTGAGTTCAAACCCTGAGTCGGGCTCTGTGCTGATAGCACTGAACTTCTTGGGATTCTCTCTCTCTCCATCTCTCTCAGCCCCTCCCCTGCTCATACGTGCTCTCTCTCTCTCTCATTCAATATAATAAATAAACATTTAAAAAAAAAAGGACATCCTCCTATATACTCACGAGTCACCACTATACAGCACCCTTATCTAAGCTATAGACTTCAGATTTTACTGGTTGTCCTCAAATGTCCTTTATAACAAAAGAAAACGCAGGATCATGCATTTTATTCAGTTGCCGTGCAGAGAATAAACTTTCACTCAGAAATAAAACTGGGGGAGAGGGAAGCTGTGATCAAGTCAGGCTCAGTTGCAAAAGAAAACAAGTCTTATTTCTGCCCGTCTGAGCCATACGGTGTAAATGCTGACCCTGCTCGGTTTGCGATGAAGAACAGCATTAACGACAACAGTGATAAGGTTCATGGCCCTTTCGGTCTTTCTGTCTCTGAGTCATTTGTGGTGATTTGGTATCAGTCAGTTAGTTGCTCCACAAAAGAAGTTATTGAGACCACGCAGCTTTGCGGGAAATGCAGAAGTTCTGGAGTTAGACCTGGGTGGAAAATGACGTTTGCCACTTGCTAGCGGCTGGCGTGACCCTGGCCCAGCTTGAACATTTCTGAGTCTCTGCTTCCTCCTAGCCTTTGCCGTGGAGAGGGAAATGAGCACAGCAGGACCAGGAGCCCGGTGGATCTCCGCTCACATCTTGGCTCTGGGCTTCCTAGTTCTGGGACCCCGGGGAAGTGTGTTCACCAGGTTGGGTTTGGGGCAGCTCATCTGCAGAGTGGGGAAAACCTGAACAAGGCGTCTTGCTGGGCTGTTGAAAGGAGGCACGGTTCTCGCGTATGGAACGGGCCTGGCTTGTGGCATGTTCTCGATGAAATGTTGATTCCTTCCCATCAACCCATCTGAGTTTGGACATGTGACTCTTCCTCTCGAGGCCTCAATTTCCTCATCTGTAAAACAGAGCCAGTGGGACCCATCTCTCATGTTGTGGAGAGCGGGAATTACAAACAGAAGGGCTCCGTGCTCTGAAAAGCTTGGTGCGCTGTGGCCTTGGCAGAGTAAGCGACTGGCAGTCAGTGACAAAAACAGAAAGTGCTTTGCAATCCTGGGACCTGCCAAGAATGCGGGTGAACCTGTCCTTCCACTGCTGCCCCACGCTCCCACCCTCCCCCTGCCAGCAGCTTCCTCCTGCCTCCCTTGGGTGCGTCTGACGCTGGGCCTGTCCTGAAGCCTTCTTCTAGGAAGCCAGTCAGTCCTGCCTCTGAGAAGGGAGGAAGGATGTCACCTTGTCCTCAGCAAGTTGTTGGGCAGGAGGAGGGAGCTCCAGCAGTGCCCCGCTGCTGGGGAGAGAGGAAGGAATCCGCAGCCTGCCCCGGCTTTCCCAGAGGAGTCCCACCCATGGCTTCAGCACATAGCAAGTTCATAGTCAGATCAGGAAGGCAGAGGGCATGGTGGAAAGGACTCTAGCCTGGAAGGAGGAAAGCCCACCGTAGCATTTATGGGATCAAGAAATGGCCAGGCAAGGGCGCCTGGGTGGCTCAGTCGGTTAAGTGTCCGACTTTGGCTCAGGTCATGATCTCACGGTTCATGGGTTCAAGTCCCACATCGGGCTGTGCTGACAGCTCAGAGCCTGGAGCCTGCTGCGGATTCTGTGTCTCTGCCCCTCCCACACTCTGTCTCTCAATAATAAATAAACATTTAAAAAAAAATTTTTTTTTTAAAGGAAGAGCTAGGCCGAGTCCTCTTGGGGCCAGAGGCCGTTAGCAAGAAAGTCTGCCCTGGGGAGGCCAGCCAGGGAGGCAAAGTGCGGGTGTGTCCCAGAATGGGGGGGAGGGGGGGCATGCAGCTCCGCCCCCTTGTGCCCAGACGGTGGAAACACACACTACGCGCCAGCCTCTGTGCCACACTTCTGTCACCTTATGGAACGTCCAAAGTCCCAGGGAGCTTGGGGGCATCCTCCTTTGATAACAGGAACAATTTGAGACCTAGAGAACTAAACTGCTGGCTCTGGTCGGTGTCTGCTCTGGAGTGAAACCTGGATCTGCCAGATTCCAAAGCCCCCGTTCACCAGCTTTGCTCTCCGAAGCTGGGCCAGGGCTTTCCTGACCTTCAAGGGCCAACACCTCTCTGGGTGCAGCCCTGTAATCTTGCCAAGTCAATCACGTATTCCTGTCCCTGGACTGACACACTCTGGGGATCCCAGATCTGGCGGGGACTGTCCACATCACCTAGCACCGACCAAGAGTATCTGTAATTATATGTTATATGTGCCTTCTCTCCCACCCCACCTGACTATGGGTTCTTCCAGGCACTGAGTCTAATTCCTCTATCTGCCCACATGCCAAGCAAATGCCAGGAATGTAGTAGGAGTTCAGTAGACGTTTATTGGGTGAACAGAAAAATGAGGTGGAGTTAAACTCTCTGTTTATCAGAGGAAGCATCTGAGACCAGTGCAGGAGGGCAGGGACTTGCCCAAGGTCACTTGGGCCTGTCCCATTCCATCCAGGGTGGTTTCCCCTCTATTACTCAGTCCTGGCTCAGGCCCAGGGTTTTGCCAAGAAAGAGAGATGGCATTTAGGGATCCCCAGGGGAACCCAAAGACCCCACCTGTTTCCTCAAGACCCTCTCTTCTGTAAGATTAGGGATAAGTCCCCAAAGGCAGCTGGGCAACCAGACCTTAAGACACTCACCTTAAAAGGTAGACTCAGTCGCCATTGAAGCCAGAATTTGCTGACCTGAACAATGAAAACAGTATAGTAAACAGATTTTGTTCCATATGGTAAGTGAGGCTAGCTTTGTGTCTTGTGGGCCCTAATGAATCTGACTTGAAAACCAAGAACTGGGAAGTAATTCTGAGTCTATAAGGAAATAAAGCCCAAAGATTCCACTGTTGCCCATTATCTATTCATTCATTCATTCATTCATTCATTCATCTGTTCATTCTTTCACTTATTCATCAATGTAGTGTTTCCTAAACTCCACTCATACCATATTACTTTCGTCACTTTGCCTTATCCAATATGTTATAAGCTTATTTACTTCATGTTTTTCTTTATTTGATTATTTTACTTAAGTGAATTTAGCCACAGCTTAGGCAATAGTATAGTTTATTTAAATGCAACTGGGAGGGGCGCCTGGGTGGCTCAGTCAGTTGAGCGTCCAACTCTTGATTTCAGCTCACGTCATGATCTCACGGTTTATGGGACACGGTTTGTGTCACGTAGGGCTCTACGATGACAGTTCAGAGCTTGCTTGAGATTCCTCTCTCCCTCTCTCTCCGCCCCTCCCCCTGTGCTCTCGTGGGCGCACATGTGCACTCTCTCTCTCTCTCAAAATAAATAAATAAACTTAAACAAACGACGACTGTGAGACCAACATCATGTCTGTCCACATACTATCTGAAATCGCTTCCCATATCACCCTTGGGTATCTTTGCATTCATTCATCTCTCCTCTCTGTCTCAGTTTCCCCACTTGAGAGGTGGATGGCATTTGAATGCAAAAGAGTCACACCCAGCAAAGGAAAACACAGAGACTAGATGGAATCAGTGGGAGAAGTAAGCGGTCAAAGGCAACAGGTTTATCTGTCATGTTTCTGAGCCATGACTCAGGAGACAACACAGGAAATCCCTTAGGATCGGTCTGTAAACCACCCTTCAGAAACTAAGAAAAACAAGTAGGCAAGTCCCAGGAGCTTTAAACAGCCCCAAAAGCACAAACTACACACACTTCACTAGACTCTCCCAGAATCTTCTGTAGTTTCCAGAGGTGCAGGGATCCCTGATAGAGAAAATGTACCGTTGAAGGTGCTTGGCACTGAGGAATGACTAGGCAGAAAAATGACCCAGCTGGCCTCCTTCCTCCTAGTCCCCAGGACAGGCCAAAGGGAAGTAGGTTCCCTTTTGGGTATCTGCTCTGCCTGTGTCTATTTGACCCCAACGTGGACAGGGAAGGAGAATGAGGCCCATCTTTGTTCTATGCAGCCAGCCCCTCCTTGTCTAGCTGATTGGCCAGAGGTAGGCACCTGCCTCAGAGAGAACCACTCCAGAGGCCAGGCTGGGTCAGATTCCCAGATTTTAGAATTAGGATGAGGAGAGCCCAGACAGTTAGGTACAGGTACAGGTCAGGTAAGGTAACATATACTCACGGAGGAGACTTGCTCAGAACGCTCATTTGAGACAGAGGCCAGAAACCAGTGTTCTGGAAGAAGCATGGGGGGCAGAGGAGTGGGGAGGGGTTGCTGGGCACCCCCAGAGAGCCTTCCGTCCTGATGGCTTGCCAGTCCCAGGAGCGAGGTCCTTGTGTGACTTGCCTGCCCTTGAGATCTGTGAGATAGCCCTGACTCCTCATATTGAATTACACTTCGTGCTTAAACTAGCTGGAGTGGGCTTCTGTTTCATGTAACCAAATCAATCACGGATACAGTGAAACCAGTCTTTCAGCCTCCCAATTTAGACTTGGCAAGCCAGGCACTAGCAGTCATGATAGTAATGACCGCCACCCTTACATTTGATTGGTGCGTTATAACTTTAAAAGTCCCTAGCGTAGGGGTCACCACTTCTAGCCTGGGAGGACTGGCCCCAGACTACTCATGCAAAACACTTCTCTCCCAAGAGCACAGTGGGAAATACGGAGCCAGGCAGACCCGGGGGTCCCAATCCTCTGTCCACTTAACCTATATGACCTATTGAACTTCTCTTAGCCTCACTTCCTCATTTCTACAAACTGGAAAGCAGAAGAGTGTAGACCCTGGAGTTACCTCCTCCGGACTCTGCCGCCTCCTGGCTGATGATGACCTTGGGAAAGTGATGTCACTTCTAAAAGCCTCAGTGTCTTCAACAATAAAGTGGGGCTAATAAAGTAGTTGTTGTAAGGCTTGAATGAAGTATGCAAATGTCTAGTGTGTGAAGCCTGATCAAACTGTGCCTGAAGCCTCACAATCCCTAGACATTTGAGTAACATTAGCCAATAAGTTCCCACAGCATTAAAAACAAATGTTTGGCATAATATCTGGCACATAGTAAAAGTGTTCAGTATATGGTAGCCATCATAATAACTTATTATAATAATAAATTATAGCATGAGGCTGGACACATAATTATTAATCAAAAATCATGTAGTATAAAATACACATTGCTCCGTGCAGAGGGTTTGACTTGACTTGGATTAGTAGGATCACTTTTAACAGAAAAAGAAGTCTTAACTGATAGCAAGCTTTAAGTGAATCAACAGTAATCACCACCAAGCTAAATGTGATCTTGAGTCATACTAAAAAAATATTGTCTCTAGAAGATGGGAGGTGTTAGTTCTGTCTCCCTCAGCCCTGATCAGACAGCACCTAGAGATGGGAAGGGGGTGGGGCTTGGGAAAGTGTCGTGTAAGCTCTCACTTTCCAAGGAAAATAAAAGTTCTTTCTTGGCAAGTGTGTCTATTTGAAAAAATACACACACGCATACACACACACACACACACACACACACACACACACACACAGATTTCCCCTTTTTTCCCCCTTATCAGTTATGTCTTTGTTTTGGAGTAAGCTACAGTAATCAAGATAGTGTGGTGTAAATCCAGACAAATACATTAATAGAGCAGAACTTAGAGTCCAGAAATACACATAAGTACAACTGATTTTTGAGAAAGATACACAAGTATATTCATGGAGAAAAGATAGTCTTTTCTACAAATGGTACAAGAACAAGTGCTCACCCATCCGTTAAAACACACACACACACACACACACACACACACACACACACACACACTCACACACACACACCCCAATCTAATATTTTCATCATATGTAAAAAGTAACTCAGAGTGGATTCATACACCTAAACGTACATAAATGTATGTAAGTATATAAATGTATATAAAACATATAAAAGACACACAGGAGAAAATGTTTGTGGTCCTGGTTTAAGCAAAGATTTCATAGCTACAACACCAAAAGTATACTCCATAAAAGAAAAAAATCAATGAATTGGACTTCATAAACCATAAAGATGTCTGCTCTTTGAAAGACACTACTAAGAGAATGAAAAAGAAAGTCTACAGCCTGGGAGAAAAATATTTGCAAATGATACTGTCAATAAAGTACTTGTATTCAAAATATATAAAGAATTCAAAACTCAATAATCAGAAAGCACATAATTTAAAAATGGGCAAGCTATTTGAGCAGACACTTCACCAAATAAAGTATATGGATACCCAACATTATTAGTCATTAGGGAAATGCAAATTAAAGCCACAGTGAGATGCCAGGACATGTCAATCACAGTGGTTAAAGCTAAAAAGACTGACCCATAGCAAGTATTGGCAAAGTGAGGAGGGACTAGAACTCTCCTATACCGCTGGAGGGGATATAAAATGGTACAACCACTTTGGAAAAGTTTAGCAGTTTCTTAAAAATGTAAATATGTACCCACCATAAAGGGGGCACCTGGGTAGCTCAGTTGGTTAAGCATCCAACTCTTGATTTTGGCTCAGGTCATGGTCTCATGGTCTGTGAGTTTGAGTCCCGTGTCAGGCTCTGTGCTGACAGCCCAGAGCCTGCTTGGGATTCTCACTCTCCCTCTTTCTCTGCCCCTCCCTCCGTCCCTCCCTCTCTCTGTCTCTGTCTCTGTCTCTAAATAAATAAATAAACTTATATATATATACATGACCTGGTCATTCCAGTTCTAGGGACCATGTCCATACCATGACTTATACATGAATGTTCTCAACAGCTTTATTTGTAATAGCCAAAAGCTGGAAACCCAACTGTCCATCAACAGATGAGTGGATAAACAAACTGTGGTATATCCACACAAAAGATACTATTCAGCAATAAAAAAAAGAACCAACTAGTGATAGATGGAACAACATGGGGAAATCTACATATAATTACACCGAGTGAAAGAAGCCAGACATAAAGGGTACTTACTCTGTGATCCCATTTATACAAAAGTCTCAAAGTTGGAAAATGGATAGATGGTTGCCCGGATACAGGGGAAAAGGCCGCAGGGAGGGATTACAGAAGGGCATGAGGAATCTTTTGGGGGTAATGGTCATTACCTTGATGATGATGATGGTGTCAGAGTATGTACATATATCAAAACTTACCAAATTCCATACTTTGAATACATGCATTTTATTCAGTGTGGATGTAATACCTCGATAAAGCTGTTTGAAACAACAACACAGGGGGGCGCCTGGGTGGCTCAGTCGGTGTGTGTCCGACATCGGCTCAGGTCACGATCTCATGCTCAGTGAGTTCGAGCCCCGCATTGGGCTCTGTGCTGACAGCTCAGAGCCCAGAGCCTGCTTTAGATTCTGTCTCCCTCTCTCTCTGCCCCTCCCCGGCTCACGCTCTGTTCTCTCTGTCTCTCAAAAATGAATAAACGTTAAAAAAATTTTTTTAAAAAAAGAAGAAACAGCAACACAGGGGCAGCTGGGTGGCTCAGTTGGTTAAGCGTCCGACTTCAGCTCAGGTCATGATCTCACAGTTCATGAGTTTGAGCCCCGCATTGACACTGTGGAGCCTGCTTCGGATCCTCTGTCTCTCCCCCCCCCACCTCAAAAAATAAATAAACATTTTTTTAAAAAATAAAAAACAAAACAACAACACAACACAACAACCAAGGGCCTTCCCTGTGATTCTTCTATCCAGGGCTTTGCCACGGGGTCCGTACAACGTCCTGATACATGCATCTCTTTGAGCACCGTCGTGAGTGCAGAGTCAAAAGATCCAACTGCCTCATGGCCTGCTCTGCAGCCAGCACCACCTGGAAACTTCTCTTCCTCTGGGCCTTACTCCAAGGGGAAGCCTTGTGGATCACTTGGTCAACGGGTTGGGATAAATTACCCCAATATGGAGCGCCAGGCCTCCACATTCCACAGGCCCACCAGAAACAATGTTCTTTTGGGAGGTGAGGTGGTCCCACTTCGCGGGGAGCAAACATGACATGCCCAGACCTCTAGACCTCCAGGAACATCACGAGGTACCAGTCTGAATTTTTGTGGTCTGGACCTCCTACCAAGGCACGCATATATCTTACCAGGGGACTTCGAGTTTCTGCTACTTCCCGCCCACCAGGTCTCATCCGCACAATGTCATCAAGGAGATGGACCCACCTGGTGGTGGTGGTGGGGACAAGGCCAGGGGACAGTCCCTCACACTGACTTGGGGCACTGTGTCTCCAGGGACTATATTTAAACCCAGGGTGAAGATACCCCAAAGGTTTGGGTTTTTTTCCTCTCCCCCAGGTACACTCACCCTGGTAAATTGTCACAGTTTCTTTGGGGGCAGCGGAGGGGCTGGCTGGGGAGAAATATAATAGGTGTTTGTGATGTTATTGCAGGGTCCAATCTCAAGGGCACCTGGCCTCCCTTGAATTCAAGGAACTCTCCATCTGTGATTGATTTAATTCGAAAAATCGAGCGAGGAGCTCTGGTTCTTATCAAGGCGGCTCAGAATTACATACAGCTTAACAAACAGAATACTCCAGAATCTGCTTAACAGCCCTCACCTACATGACACCTGCTGTGTTCTAAGCCCTTCACATGCATTGGTTCATTTGGGCCTCATGTACCTCTATGCAGGTGTGCTTAGAATCCTGATGTTTTCCTACAGACGAGGAAAGGGAATGGACTGGAACAGAGAGGCATGGAATAGACCGCAGCAGAAGCAAATAGCAGCGGAGAACTGGCTGCGCCCACAGGACAAGTCATTGTCCTGCTTCAGAGTCAGCCCAGGTTCAGGCCTTTGCCAGGCCACTGTTAGGTGGAGGGAAGGTAACCTTGACCAGGAGTGGCATGGGCAGGGCGTGGGCATCAGGCCAGTGGTAGAGAAGCTCATCTCGCTTGCACCCAGCCCTGGAAACACTCAGTCCCTAAACCTCCTGTTGGCAGGGTGGGGCCCCCAGGAGGACAAAGGTATGTCCCTGAAGGCCACCCAACTGGAGAAAATGGAGGGTGAGGAGAGATAGGTAGTAGTAGAATGAGGGAAGGAGAGACAGAAGCTGAGGGCTGGGGTGGGAGAAGAGGACAGATAATGGGGGAGGAGGAGAGAGGGAGGTCCAGGGGCCAGTCTTTGAGCCTCCTCATTGGCTCTGATCAAGAAAACTCTAGGGGCGCCTGGGTGGCTCAGTTGGTTGAGCGTCCGACTTCAGCTCAGGTCACGATCTCGCAGTCCGTGAGTTCGAGCCCCGCGTCGGGCTCTGGGCTGATGGTCGGAGCCTGGAGCCTGCTTCCGATTCTGTGTCTCCCTCTGTCTCTGCCCCTCCCCCATTCATGCTCTGTCTCTCTCTGTCTCAAAAAATAAATAAACGTTAAAAAAATTAAAAAAAAAAAAAAAAAGAAAGAAAACTCTAGACTCCATCCCCTCCAGCCCAGGGCTTGGGAGCCACTGTCCTCAGCACTTTGTGGATGTTCTCATCCCTCACAGCTGCCCTGTGAGGAGCAGGGATTGCTCTCCCATTTTACCATTGAGGAATCTGAGGCTCACGGAAGGAAGGAGACCTGTGTGGGTCCCAGGGCTGGGGAGAGCGGGGGTTTCCTGTTAAAGCCCCGAGCGCCTCCAGCTGCGTTCTCGGGTTCCACCCTCCCACTACACACCCTCTGGAATCCGGAACTGGGATCCCGGCTTCAGAAAGGCTTGCAGTTCCCAGAGGTGAGCTGTCACCAGAATGCCAAGGCCGGGTGCCATTGGAAACCTTCTACCAGAGAAGTTCCCCAACCACGGAGGAATTTCCCCCATCTTAGATTTGCTAAGGTCCTGAGCTCTCGCGCAAAAGCTTTGTAAATAAAACCGGGTGACTTGAACTTGGGTTACACATCCAGAGGAGCCAGCGTTCCAAGAGATCAAGGCAGAAGCCACAAGGCTTCTTTGGACCCGGCCTCTGAGGTCTTGCAGCTGGAAGCCAGGAATCACCCTAAGACACATTTCCTTTTTCTGAACTGAAATTTATTGGGTGCTCACTGTGTGCCAGAGCTCCGTTTGGGGTTCTCCAGGCCCCATCTCTTGACCTCTTCCCAATGGTCCTGTAATGCCCAGAAAGCAATAAAATCCACAGGACCCGGACGTAAAACTCAGAAGCCACTTTCCCTAACCTGGAGCCTTTTTTTTTCTGGGATCGAGGGACTTGGGAAAGGAAATCTGAGAGTCTGTGATGATAGTGGATCATGGAATCACAGCGATGGGAGAGGTCATCATGAAGGAGATACGCCCCACTCTTTCTCATGAGGCAGGTCCTATAGACCCACAGCCCTGCAGCCCCTGGGGACTCCTCTTCTGAGCTACTTGTATCGTCCCTGCCCCCACGGGCCTCTTCCCCCAAAGCTTCTTAGTCGAGATTTGGCCCTGGTATATTAAATATTGGGCAAGCACAGAAAAAATTTTTATAATATACATGTATGTTCTAAAGGTGAGACAACTGAGGTGACTCCTGCATCCCTCCCCTCCCCCCAGCCACCTTTGTGCCCCTCCTGTGTCCTTCCTGCCCTGGGTCCTTCCCTCCTTCACGCCCTGGCTCCTTCCCTCCTTCAGGACAGAGGAAACCACCCTTCTGAACTGTGTGTCTATCATTCCCTTACTTTAAAATGTATTTTCCAGGGTGCCTGGGTGGCAATCATCTGACTATGGCTCAAGCCGTGATATCATGGTTCGTGAGTTCGAGCCCTGCCTTGGGCACTTTGCTGTCAGCGTGGAGCCCGCTTCAGATTCTCTGCCACTGCTCTGCTTGCTTGCTCTCTCTCTCTCAAAAATAAAATAAACATTAAAAAAAATATGGGGCACCTGGGTGGCTCAGTCAGTTAAGCCTCCCACCTTGGCTCAGGTCATGATCTCACACTTCGTGGGTTTGAGCCCCGCGTCAGACTCTGTGCTGACAGCATGGAGCCTGGACCCCACTTCCAGTTCTGTGTCTCCCTCTCTCTGCCCCTCCCCTGCTCACGCTCTCTCTCTCTCTCAAAAATAAATAAACATTTAAATAATAATAAAATTTATTTTCCCAAATGTGTTCATATCACTAAAAAAAAAAAAAAATACCACTTAGTTTTGCATATTTGTGAACTATACATAGGAATCACAGTGAATGGACTCTGCTGTGACTTGCTTTATTTGTTCGACACGATCGTCCTGAGGTTCCTGGACGTCAGGAGCTGTCAGTCGTGTGTTCCCATCACTGTGCACCATCCCAGTGTAGAATGGACCACGATCATTTATACATTCTGCTGCTGATGGATATTTGGGGTGTTCCGGCTTTTCGCTTTACAGACATGCTGCTGTGAACCTTTATGTACATGCCTCCCAATGTCAGGGTTTCTCTAAATATTAAGGAGGGGAATACCTGTGTTATAAGGCAGGTGGTCTTCAGCCTTACTGATGATGCCAAATGTTTTCCAAAGTGGATTCGCTAAACAGCTTGAATCAGACCCTGTCCCCACGCAGCACCCAGGCTGGTGGGGAACACAGATGATCATCAGCTCACTGAGATCCAGAATGCCAAGCGACAGGCTGGCTTTGGGTGGAAAGTGGAGAGAAAACAGCCCTGATCCACCTTCCTGCCCTGAACTTGGAGTTAATGAGTAAACAAATATACGCCAGGTGCTTTGCAGAGTCAGCCTCCTTTCATTCATATGGCAGACCCAGGTATCAAGCAGGTATCTTTAGTCTCTTCTTACAGATAAGGAAAACTGAAGCTCAGAGAGGTTAAGTAACTAGCCCAAGGTCACACATTTTGTTAAACCTCAGAATCTGGATTCTAGGTCATTTCTACCTGATTCCAAAGATGACCATCCTCTCCTGCCCCCCATTATAAACTGTTGTACCTGAGAATTATATTTCTGAACCCTGACTAAGGGAGAAATTTTATCATTTTTACTCTCCCTTCCCAAGTATCTTTAAAAAAAAAAAAAATCTTCTTTTGACTTGTTACCAGCTTCTACAAAGCCAGCTATGTAAGCAATCCATCCCATCTTCCAGGAAGCCTTCTCTGATTCCCCCAGTCTCCTGGGCGTACCCCATCACAGTAACAGCCCATGGTCGGTAAGCCCCTGACCTGTCTGATTCCTCCCTGTAGGGCAAAATCTAGCCCAGAGCCTAGTAGGTGCCTGCAAGTGTTTGAGGAAGGAGGAAGAGAGAAGGAACAATTAGAGGGAAAGAATTTTTTAAACCCAGAATAACGATAAATACTATTTACTGCATGTTAGCTCCGTGCCGAGCAGTGGTCCTGCATGTTCTCCTACTGCGCGGTCCCGTGAAGCGGGGGAGATTTTCGTCTTCAGCTTGCACTTGGAGAGGGTCTCCCGCTCAGGGTTGTGTCACCGCTAAATGACTCCACAGCCCGGGTTCTTAGCCACTGTGATGCAGCTGTGGGGCCACGTGCTCTCACAGGAGCAGAAGGATTAATCAATAGAGTTTTGGCAAGAAATTCTCAAGTGCGCTCCTCTGGGTCCACTTGAGTTCTTGAGGGTAAAATGCTCACTCTTTCAGGATTTTTCACCCGCTCTTTTCCTTCTCTTGGGTAACATCGGAGAGGGGAGGTGGAGGCGAGGGCCTGGGTAACTCAGGGTGGGAAGGGGGGGGTCTGTGGTCCCGGGGTTGCCTCCAGCCTCGTCTCTTCCCTTGGGTGCGCTGATGTATGCATCTCACCTGTCCTCCGGAGAGGTCCCCAGGCATCCACCGCCTGTGACTGCTCCTGGCCACAGCTGCCACACCCTCTCCTCTGACCCCAGCTCTCTCTGGCCCACAGTCCTCCTGAGCATTTCTACATCCCTATTTCCTGGGATCCCGGAAACCTATGTTGACTTTCCCCCTCCATACCTCCATCCTGGAAGGGGTGGGCTCCACAAGGGTGTGTGGCTAAGAACATCCCCGACATCAGGGCTATTCAAAGCGTGGTCAACATCACCTGGGAATTTGTTAGAAATGCAAAATCTCAGGCCTTACCCAATATGGGAGTTAGTGAATCAGAAACTCTGGGGTTGGGACCAGCCAGCCAGCCGTGTTGGAATAAGCCCATTAGGTGACTTGGTTGTGCACTCAAATTTGAGAATCACTGCCATACCTCATACCTTCCCTCCTTCCAGGGCTCAGAGTGAAAAGTCCATGGTCCATTTGGCCAGACTCCAGGTCTTGACATGTAAAAGGAAGTTGGAGGTTGGGGGTGGGAGGGTGCGTTCAGAAAAACTCTCTATCCCTCCCAAGTGCACAGGTCTTTAAATCTGAAATTCTGGAGTCTGAAACGGTCTGTCTGTTCTACTCGTTCAAAATATCCACTTAGAAAGTCAAGGCCAAGGATTAGCTCCTTGTCGGCTGCCAAATCTGCCTCCCCTAGAAGCAGTAGACGCCTCAGTGTCAAGGGTGACGAAGGACAGGAAAATTGCCGGGAATTAAAAATTCATGGGATAGCTTTGCAAAAATCCTTTTTCGTTACATATACAATGTGTTTTCAATTCCAGACTAATTTAACCTTCATGTCAACCCTGAGAGGTCCTACAATATCAGGTTTCCCTGCTGGTGCAGCAGTCAGTTCGTGGACTCTGGACCCAGTCACCTGAGCCGTCCGGAGAGCCCTTGTTTTCACCCAGCCCTCCCCTCCCCCGCTCACTGCGGTCACTGCCCATATTCTGGTCCCATCATCCCAGCCCGGCCACTTACTAGTATGTGATCTTGGGCAAAGTACTTAACCTCTTTGTGCCTCAGTTTCCTCATCTGTAAAGTGAAGATTCCATATTGGAGGTTCAAAACAATTTGGGGCACCTGGGTGGCTAGTTGGTTAAGCATCCAGCTGAGGTCATGATCTCACGGTTTGTGAGTTTGAAGCCCACATCGGCCTCCGTGCTGACAGTTCGGAGCCTGCTTTGGGGTCCTCTCTCTGCCCCTCCCCCGCTCATGATCTCTCTCTGTCTCTCTCTCTCTCTCTCTCTCAAAAAATAAATAAAGTTTAAACAAATACAATTTATTTGGGCACCTATAATATTCTAGGCACTGGGAATGTGGCAATGAAGCAAATAAACAAAAATCCCTGTCCTCGTGAGACTTCTAGTGTGGTGGGGGGCAGAGGGAGAGAAAGACAGTAACCAAAAAAATAGAATATAAAATGTTTCAGATGGTGATATGTGCTATAAACACATAGGGAAGGGGATAGAGAGCCCCTGGGTAGGGAGAGAAAAAGCGTTGTTACTTTAAATAGGGTGGCTAGGGGCGCCTGGGTGGCTCAGTCGGTTAAGTGTCTGGCTTTGGCTCAGGTCATGATCTCACAGTTTGTGAGTTCAAGCCCCGCGTCGGGCTTGGACCCTGGAGCCTGCTTCAGATTGTGTCTCCCTCTCTCTCTCTGCCCTTTCCCTGAGTGCACTCTCTCTCTCTCAAAAATAAATAAACATTAAAAAAAAAAAAGGAAGGAAATACTCAGCTCAGGTCATGATCTATCTCAGTTTATGAGTTTGAGCCCTACATTGGGCTCTGCACTGACAGCATGGAACCTGCTTGGGATTTTCTCTCTCTCCCTCTCTCTCTTTCCCTCCACCACTTGTGCTCTCTTTCTCTCTCAAGATAAATAGACTTAAAAAAAAAAATATGGTGGCTAATGTCCCACAATAGGTCCCACTAAGAAGGTCACATTTGAGCAGAAACTTGAAGGAGCAAGCAAGTGTAGGAATTCTGAGGCTGATGGGCACGTGGAGTGTTGGAGGATGGCAAAGAAGTCAGTGTGGCTAGAGTAGATTAACAGTGGTCTAGTACAGAAGTCTGATAAGAAGCTGGGGAAAGAGGGGCTAGATTATGGAGGGATCTAGATGCTGTTGCATCCACCTTGACTTTGATGTTAGGGAGATGGGGTCAGATCCGAGCAGAGAAGGAACCCGATCTGACTTTGTATTTTAAGGTCACACTGGCTGCTGTGTGAAGAACTGACTGGAGAGGCCAGGGCAAGGGGCGGAGGCAGGGAGGCCAGTCAGAAATGGGGCCACTGCAGTAATCCAGGTTAAGAATCGGGGCTCAGCCCAACTGGCTGCAGCAGGGAAGTAATCAGACTGAGGACGTGGGCTGAAGTCAGAACCAACCAGATCCCCAGATGGATTGGATATAAGGACTGAGGGAAAAGGTGGGGAGAGGGTAGGCAAGGAAGACTCCTAAGTTTTTATTTAGCCTGAGCGACTTCAAGGATGAAATTGTCATTTCACCAAGATGGGGAAGGCTGAGAGGAGCAGGTTTGGGAAGACGGTTTTCAGACACCTGATGGCGAGGATTCCAGTTAGAGGTGCAGCAGAGAAGCCTGTGTGCTGTTAGGCATATAGGTCCAACAGAGGGGAGGTGCAGGCTAAAGATGGAAACATGGGAGACTTTAGTGTCCAGATGGTATTTCTAGAAGATTCCGAGGCACCTTCTGTGTATGGGTGTTGGGGGAATTAAGTGAGTTAAAACCAATAAGCATTTAGAATATCGCCCAGCACACAGTAGGCACTCAGTGCCTCCCTGCTTCCTGCCATGACCACCTCCATGCTGTCCACACTACTGATCAGTGTGATCTTTCTAAAGCCCAGATCTGACATCCCTCCCTGCTCACATCTGCAATGGCTCCCTATTGCCTCTGAGATATAGTTCAACAGCCAAAGGCCCCTCAAAGCTTTTCCTGATCCAGACACTACCACCCTCACCAGCCCCAATTTCTGCCACCACCCCCCACCTCCCACTTTGTCCTCCAGCAATAATAGAGCAACCTTTGTTCCCAGCTTGGTGTCTTTGAACATGCAGCTGCCTCTGCCAGGACTTGCCCAGCAGCAAACTGACTGATTCTCACATCCTCTGTGAAGCCTCCCTCCCCACCCAAGGGGGCTGTCTCCCTTCCTTGTGGCCCTGCCTTCTACCCTCCTTAGTGTTCCTTGCCCTCAAGAAAGACTGGGTTCCTGTCACACCAAACACTGACCCTGCCGCAGGCAAAGGGCTAGGGGGTGGGGGGCAGGGGCAATTCTCCACGATAGGTTTTATTATGGTTTCTATATTTTAGATCAGCAAATGGAGACCCAGAGACATGAAGTCGCTTGCCCAGGTCACTCAGCTGGGAAACACCACTATGGCTGGAGTAGACCCCAGGCTTGTCTGATTCAAAGTCCTGGGCTCAAATGCATACGCACACATGTGCACACATACACAGAATTAATCATCTCAAGGCACTTGGAGAGTGAGGGACATTCCCTTGATCTTTCAATTGTTCCCTACTCGGGAAGGGATCCAGGGCTAGGGAGAGAGTTAAGGATTTAGGTTCAGAATAGCTCTTCATTTGCTTATCCATTCATTCATTCTCTCATTCATTCACTCACTCATTCACAATTAATTGTTTCTACTCCCAATTACTTCCAGCAGACTTGAACCCTATCCTCTAAGAGCTCAGAGTCTATGGAGAGCCTGGCCAGGGAACAAGGTGGCACAGGTGGAGAGTGGAACTCAAAGGGTTTACCATTAATTTTAAAAGGTGAAACCAAGTGGCCCCAAATAAAGGATGTCCCAGCCAGAGGCCACAGCATGTACAAAGGTCCAGAGGCTTTGAAACAAGCCTTAGGAGACCTTAAGCAGACCTTCAAGAAGAAGGGTACCTGGAGGTGGGAGGGTGGGAACAGTGGCAGGGGAGGGGGCCAAGGTCAAGATTAATTTGGGAGTTACGTGTGGGGCAGGGTTAAGGTTTGGGCTGGGTTTAGGATTACAGAGTAGAGCTTGAAATTGGATTATTTCTTTTTAACGTGCCTTTTCCAGAAGGATTCCACGTGGCTTGTATCAGTGGTAAGAATCCGGGGTTATGAGTAGGGTGGCCAAAGATCAAAGGATCAGGGATGGGCTTTAGGGTTGGAGCAACACCGAAGTACTCGAAGAAGCCAAACCAACATTTGCTGCGCGGGGGGTTTTCACTTTCCTCCTCTCTGAAGCACGGATGTCCTGGCTGTGGAAGCTCGGGCACAGTCGCTTAGCCCCTCGGGGCCTCCGAGCGCCCACCTGTGAAACTGACGGGCGGATCACGATACCGTGTGAAGCTTTAAGCACCTTCTCGGGGCCGGCCCCAGAAGTTCTCGTCCGCTCGGGACACCACCTGCTTGTTGAGCAGGAACGAAAGGCCTGGCCAACCAGCCCTCAAGGCTAGCTCTCTCCCCCCGCAGAGCCCCGGCAGGAGCCCCTTCCTCCTCGGCTGGGAGAGCAGGTGCGCTGACTCACGGCGGCAGGACCGGGCCCCGCCGCGGGTGGGGGCGCCCCCGGGCCCTGCCCTCCCCCCCCCCCCCCACCTCCGGCCAGCGCGGCACAGCGGGGTCCGGAGCTGCCGCCCGCGGGGAGCCGCGCAATTACCCTAATTACAGCCCGGCCTCCGCGGCCGAGGCCCGCGCGGCCAAGCCGGCCCGAGAACGCCCCCGGCCCCGGCCGAGCGTGGGAACAGCCCGGCCCTCCGCCCGGGGCGGGGGCGGGGACGGCGGCGTCGCGAGCCCGCCCGCCCGGGAGGCCGCGGCGGCCGATAAGCCCGCCCCGCCGCTCGCCCCGAGGCTAATTTCTGGGCGGCGCTCGCGGCCCCTTTCATCTGCCACCTGCCAGCGCCCCGCGCCCATTAACCGCCCCCCCCCAACCGGCGGCGAGAGCGCGGGGCCCTCAGCCCCCTTCCCTGCAGGAAGCCGAGGGGGCCGAGCGCGCGGGGAGGTGCCCACGCGCCAACCATTCATTCATTCATTCATTCATCCGCGCGCCCTCTCCCTCCACTCCTCCGTTCGTTTGTTCCCTAAACAAAAATGACAATAATAACAATATGAGCTCCACAGGATCGTTCGCAGGGTTAAGGTCGGGGGGTGTGGGGGGGGAAGAAAGGCATGGCTCATCGCCAAGTCCCCGCTCTGTGCTGGACCCATCCCAAATACACACGCGCTCACGTAGTGCCCGCGGCAACCCTGAAGGCGGGTGAACCCCCATTTCACGGACGTGGTGACTGAGGCACAGAGAGGCGATGGGATTTGCGGGGGTCACACACGCAGGCACAGGAGTGTCAGTCAGACTTCTGTCCTCCAGAGCCGCTTCCGCGGCGCCACCACACAGGGAACACGCCGTTTGTGCCGGCAACACCGAATAAGAAACATAGTAACAGCTGACATTTCCTGAGCGCTTACTGTATCTATGCCGGGCCCTGTGCTGAGTGCTTTCTGTGTAGTATCTCATTTAATCCTTGCAACGAAAACCTCAGGAGCCGAGGGTCTGTATTTTATTCCCACTTTACAGATGAGGAAACTGAAGCTGAGGGAATAGGTCGGTCAGTGGCTCAAGGCCACAGAGCTGAGGTGGCTGGAAGGAGGTTTGAGGCAGCCGAGCCCAGCATGGGCATTGAGGCCCTGGAAGGTTGTGCAGCTCAATTGGTAGCCTCCCCTTCCTCCCCCTCCCCTCTTCTCAGCGTTTTTTCCAGCCTCAAGCTTAGGAGGGCATAATTTACCAAATGCCTTTTCTTTGCCCCAGCTGCCTCCCACCCCAGTGACCAACTGAAAATACTCAGCGGACAGTTTGAAGGACATTTGGTGCAGGTGAAAAGGCATGAGATAGAGATGAGCCACCTGAAAGTTGAAACTCTCTGGGCCTCAGTTCCTCATCTGTAAAATGGGGACAGCAGTCACCATTCAGCCTCCTTCCCATCACTGTTGCTCATTTGTTCATTGATTGTATTCACGCAGAACATTTTTGAGTGCTGTGAACTTGCATTTGGTGCCAGGGCTGGGGTGACCAACTGTCCCAGTTTGGCCGGGACCAAGGGGTTCCCAGGATGCAGGACTTCTAAGATGGAGGTAGTCTTGGCCAAATCGGGCAGATGGTCGCCCTGCCTGTGCTGGGTGCTGGGGATTTGAGCCACGTCAGAGCCTGGCCTGGTCCCTCTGAGAACCAGAGAGGCTCCTGCCCACGGGCAGGGATGCCCCATGTGAACTGTTGGCACTGGAACAGGGCGAGGCACGTTGGTGATGTGCTGTGCTCAGCTTTTTCCCAGTCCCCTGGCTCTAGGCCCAGGCAGATATGCCAGACCATCCTACCCATTGCCTGACTGGGAAACCCAAGGCTGTAAGACTGGCAGTGGCTTTCCCACACCGGCTGCCATGAGTCAGTGCCCAGGGGCAGGAGTGGTCAATCCCACCTCTCCTACCCCCTCACTGTATGACCCTGAGCCAGCCACCTTAGCTCCCATCCTTACCTGGGGGCGGTGGAGGGGGGCTGCCTGGGTGATCCCCAAGTCCAGTAGGGTAGTGAGTGCCTGTTACAGGAGGCCTTTCCAGGAACCCTCCATTTGATCAGGAACTCCCAGTGAAGCAGTCCTCTCCAAAGGCAGGGGTGCCTGCCAAGAACTTGGTCACTGCTGGGTTCTTGGCAGTAGCCAGGTGAGGACATGCCAGGAAGAACCTAGAAAGATTGGCCTTTGAAGTCAGCCTTAACCCCTTATGCGACTTCTCTGAGCCTCGTTTTCCTTACCAGTCGAATGGGGGCAATAACACCTCCAACTACTGGGGTAGCGACTGAGATTCTGAAGATGAGTGGACAAGTTGCACGCTCACCTTCCTGCCCCTCTCCCGGTCCCCGTGGCCCCCTTGCCCAGCTGGCTTGACCTCACCCTAATGTCCTCTTTGTCTGCTTGCCTCTTTCTCCTCTGTTCACTGAGTACCCATCAGGTGTTGGTCTTCTTAGGACCTCAGGTAGGGCAGACATATGAAAAAAAATGGAATCTTCCTTCTTTCACGGGAAGCCATGGTGGCTACTGAGACCCCAGAGTTGGAGGAGGAGAAAGCCTTCAGCTCTGGGAAATTAGGAGTCCTACTCCCTCACATTTCCCCTCTCTCTTTCTCTCTGTCACCTTCTGCTTGGATGCCCTCTCCCTTCATTTCCTGCCCCCTACCCTCCCTTCCCCACCCCCAACACCCACAGTTCCCCTGCTCCTCTCAGTCCAGCAAGGAAGCCTGCTCCGGTTGCCCCAGGCAGAGTTAATTGCTCCCTTCCCCCAGGAATTCTGGCCGGTCTTTTATCCGCAACCAAGCACAGGATCTAGCTCATTGTAGACAGCAATAAAGAGAAGGGAGGAGGATCAGAAGGGAGGGGGTTGGGCCTGAGTCAGGTTTAGGGATTCACCAAAGGAACTCCTGCCCACTCTGTGCCCAGACGGTGATGTTCCTTCCAGAAAGGGAGAAGGTGGCAGAGAAGAGGAGGTCTACTGGGGGAGGGCACATCCTTTCTCCTTCCAGTGTCTTCCTGCCTCACCTGTCCGTCCTGTGTTACACCTTAATGGTGGCATCAGCAGCCCATCTCCACCGGCAGGGGGTTGCTGGGATAGAGCAGTTATCTGAGACTTCGACACAGACACAGCATCAGCTTCACTGACAGCAGGGGGGCAGTGGGTCTCCATAAGGAAAGTTTTTTCCCTGCGTGTGATGGACCAGACCAGACGACCTTGAAGTCCTTCCAAAGACAATCTTACGAGGCAGAAATTCTGCGGCCTTTCTGGTCTTCCTAGAATCCGTGGTGTAAAGCTTCCAGAACCCGAGGGGTAAAGCCGCTCTGTCCGATATGGTAGCTGCTCGCCACCTGTGGCTACTGAGCACTGGATATGTGGCTACTCCAAATTATGCTGTAAATGTAAAATACATGCCAGATTTCAAAGATTTAATATGAAAAGGGGAAATAGCTCATTAATCTTTATATTGATTATATGATGCAGTGATATAATTTTGGATATACCAGGTTAAATAAAATATGCTATTAAAATTCATTTCACTGGTTTCTTTTTATTTTTTTTTTTTAAGCGACTACTAGAACATGTACAATTTCATGTGTGACTCACGTTCTATTACACAGCACTGGTTAAAGAGCTGGTGGTCACCCGGCTAAGCCGAGACTCTCCTCTGGGTACCGATCAGCTCTGGGGGTGGGGTGGGGTCTCTTCCCAGGAGGGAAAAACCAGACCCTGATACCTTATGAGAAAGTGTTGCTTCCTCCCCGGGGAAGGAAGGCGTCCCAAATCCCCGCTTTCCCCCTTGAGCATCTGGTTTCTGAGCAATTGAAGAGCAGAGCCCGTCCTCCAATGCTCTGCTCCCTCTCCCATAAAGACAGAATTAAGACACGCCTGGGAAATTCCTTTTCAGGCTGGCTTCCAGCCCAGCAAGAGCCAGCCGGCCCACCTAGAGGAAACCCCGCACTACTCCTTTGTGGCTAACCCGATCCTGCCCCCTAAGTCTGAGCCAGGCCCCCAGGGGCACCCCCATCCCATAGTCCCCAGCCAGGACAGCACCAGGCTGGGCATCGAAGGAGCACAGGACTCCCCCACCCCTGGGGAATGTATGCATCAGAGTCTAGAAGGCAGGTCACACCCACAGTAACTGGAGATGATCACACAGCAGTCCCCATCTGCTGGGAAACAGCAGATCTTAAAGGAGATATGGGAAGCTATGGGCCCGGTTTCTCCATGCCCCAACCTACCCCCCTCTCTCTCCACGTTTTAGAAGGAAATAAAGAACAGGGCACAGTCGTCAATAGCGAAACCCTAGCACACCTTCAGACGCTAGTTTGGCCAGCTGCTTGCTGGGTGACCTCGAGCATTAACCTCTGTCTCCTTCTCTGCAGGGTTATTGTAAGAATTCAGCGAGGTGATGCACGAACACCGCCCACCGCCCGCCAGAGGAAAGGCTCACCAAATGTCAGCTACTGTTACTGTTATTAATAATAACAATCCGTCTTCATTCACATGCTTCTTTTTGTGACGAAAATCAGCCTAGCCAAGGCTGTCACAGGGGGGTTCTCTGAGACTCTGAGAACCAGTCATTGGAATGTAATTAGACTGGAAAGGGGTTTTGCAGGATGTCTGGTCTAGTGGCTCATAAAGACCAGCCACACGTCTCTGTGGCAGTTTGAACTGGCCCCCTCTGGTGAGGGTTGGCTGGTCAGGTGCTTGAACAGCATAGATGGGTGGGGAAGGCGGCAGGGTGGGAGGCCCCGGGGGTGGGGAGGGGGGGCAAGGAGGACCCTCTCCTCAGGCAGCCCCTTCTTGGGCTCCCCTCCCCCCACGCACCAGACAGCAGGTCCAGAAGGGTGGCATAATGTTCAAGAAAATGTGGCTGGAGAACCCAGAAGCTGTTTTTTGTTTTTTTTTTCTTAACTCCCCACAGTCTGTAAAATAAATAAAACAGCTGGAAGAGTATGGCTTCCATTTCCTTAAAACGGGATTCTTAACAGTAAGTGGCACTTTTTCAAGTCCCAGAAATTCCAGATCCCCGAATGGATGAGCTCGTATCATACTCGTATCCGCATGTAGGACAAAGGGTTGTGCCCTAATTTTTTTCTACCTTCAATTGGTTTTTAATATATCCTTTTTTTTGTTATGTTCATGTACCTTTGTCAAGTGCTCTTCCTTAAGAGAAAGCAAATGGCTTATTCTGCGATTATTGCCATTCGGATATTTCGGTGTTAAAATGGCCTTCCTCTTGCGCAGTAGAGAAACGGCTGGTAGTTGCTTTTGGTTTGTTGGGCCAACTCGTTAGGCTATTTTATATGTCTTAGCTTGGTGGGGAAAAAAAAAAAAAAGTCCCCTTACATCAGTTCCTAAAATTTGGAAGGGGATGATTTACTGATCCAAAGATCTGGGACCCACTGATCGACTCCAGTCACCTACCCACTGAGGATCTTCCGCTCATCTGCATGAACTGTACCTTTGGAGATGGGCTGTAGGAATTCTCATAACCCTGGCAAGAGGCTCCTCCAACCTCTGGCAACAAGGCTCTCGTGTTTCTAGGGGCTACCCTCCCATCCTCAGACACCATGACTCTGAAGAAGCTCCTTCAATTGAACTGAAACCTACTCCCTGGTGATGTCTACTCACTGGTCCTAGGCTCGTTTTCAGAACCTTCCACTCTCCCTATCTCTTGACAGCCATTTAGTGATGTGAAAGCATGTGATTAAGGAACCCTAGATGCTTCTCTTCTCTGAGCTCAGTACTCCACTTGCTTCCTAGGAGGGTCTCCACCCTGCCTACCCTGCTATACATGGGATCCCCCAGGAGCTCAATAGGAGAGGCAGAGTAGTGCAGTTGGTTGCTCTGGAGTCAAGACAGTCTTGCTGTGATTCCTGGCTCCACCTCTTTCTGGCTGTATGATCTTGGACAAGTTACTTCAGCTCTCTGTGCCTCAGTTTCCTCACTTCAAAGCAGAGATTGATGTCACAGTTCCAATAGGATTGTTGTGTTATGAGGATAAAGTCAGTAAACACACGTTAATCTCAGAACAGGGCTTGGCACGTCTTGTGCTCAGCATGCATCACCAAGGGTGTGTTTTGTGATCCTATTCTCCCCCCCACCCCCATCACCAGGTGATGGTCCCAGAGGGTGCTTGACCCAAACTGATCCAAGGAGTCTTTTGCCAGAAAGGATTCAGTTTTTTCTCCAGTAGCTAGAAGTGCAAGGTATAAAACTCAGCCATGTTTTCTACACCATGAAGAAAACCAGTGTGCTGTGAAAGAGAAAAAAAGACGATGTTCAGAAAAAAATCAAAGACAAGAGACACAGAGAGGAAGTTCTGGTTCCATTTGGTCCCAAAGACCTACTCCATCCCAGCCCTTCCTATAACTTCACTGTTTGTCTCAGTCAGCTTTTGCTGTGTAACAACTACCTCAAAACACAGGGCTTAAAACAGCAACCATTTATCAGCTCCTGGTTCTCTTTTGCTACACTTGGCCGGGCTCAGCTGATACTCTTCTTCTGCTAATGGTATCTCCCAGGCCCATTCATGCACTTGCAGTATGCTGGCAGTTTGACCAGGGCTGGATGGTCCTGGATGGCCTAAAGGTGACCTAGCCCTACTGAATGTCTGCCATATGCCAGGCACCGTGGGAAATACCAGAGTGGAGAAAATTAATACTACCGAGCTCCTACTTTGTGTTAGGCCAGTGACGTAAATGTTAGGTATATTATCTCATTTAATCCTCCTGATGACATGATCAGATAGTTATTCTTATCACTCTCATTTTACAGATGGGGAAACTGAGGTTCCGAGAGATGGAATAACTTGTACAAGATTTGAAGACCCAGAGAAGCAGAGCCAAGCAGAATTCAAGTCATGGATTCCTGAGTGTCTGCAGAGCCCATATTTTTGCCCTGCACTAACCTGGCCCTTCCCACACCAAAGAATAAAATGTGGCCCTACCCTCAGGCCGCCTTAAGTATCGCCAAGGGGACTGAGTGGACACAACATCCAACAGTGCAAGAGAAAATGCCATTCATTCAGCAAAGGTGCCTCTATGCCTATTTTGTGGTAGGCACTATGTGAGGTATAGGGATACGGAAATGACTCACACAGGATGCAGTAGCAGAAGCGTGGAGAAGGAAATGATTAATCATGCCTGGTTTGGGCTCAGCGTTAACTCGTTTATCAGCCTGATTTTTAAAGGATGGGCGATGCTGGTGAAGAAATGCAGTTCAGGCCAACCCCCCTCTTCCCCCAGATGTGTGGGGTCTTGGGGGTCCCAGTTACACAGACTTTCCTTTCTCATGTTCTCGGTCAGCTCAGGAGTTCCTGAGTCCAAGGACGCAGTTTCTGCCGGTCCAGAGTTGGGGTGTTCAGAGATGCTGCATTCACGGGCCCAGAGCCCTGTCCCCCATGGGCAGGCGTGAACACTGGGGAGGCAGGGCCAGCAGTGGGATGAGCCGGACCTTGGACCGAGCCAGACCCTGCTGTGAATCTTAGCTGCATCAGTTTCTGGCTCTGTTCCCATCGGCTGGTGATGTGCCCTTCCTGACACCCTTCTCAACACCTGTAAACTGGGGATAAAACTCCTCATCTTGGTCAACACTGTTTTTTTAACTAGCTTAAGCAACTTCAGGTCTGTGTCAGGAGGAGACCAGGGCGCTCCTGGAACTCCAGAGCCGAGGGCCACGTGAGCCTGGCACGATGCCTGCAAAGCCATCAGGAATTCAGACAGGACTCCCTCTCCATCTCCCCTCTTGTCTCTTTTCCCTCCATGCTGGCTTTGTCTTTCTCCCTCTGCAGATGGGCTTTCTCCACTCACCTGCTACCTGTGGCAAAAGCTGGCTGTCCCCACAGTTTACACATAGGTTTGTGTGTGATCGTCCTAGAGTCACTCCGTCTGGCTTCTGTCTTTCAGGCCCAATTCCAGACTCCTGGGAGAAAGAATCCAGCCCCGCTCGGGCTAAGGTCCACCACTGTGGTCTCTGGCACAGGGAGAAACGTCCGGGAAATGTGGGATCACAGAGCATTACTGGGGATTCCCATGGGTAAGTGAGGAGAGGATACTTCTCACAGAAGGAGTGTCGCCATGAGCTAGGCAGATCCCCCTGAGTTATTGTGAGGAGTACATAAGACAATGAATGAACGTCAACCTTTAGCACCTAATAGATGAGAAAGTCTTAGGTCGAATTCCCTAGAAGCACAGCTCTGGGGAGAGAGGAGCGAGGAAGAGAAAGAGGGGAAGGGATAGAAAGATACAGGCCCAGCCTGGGCCATAGCAAGCTCTGGAGCCCCACAGGTCAATCTCACATTGAGGCGAGGGGACTAGTCTTTTGTGCCCCTCACCAGTCTGTCCCCAGGACAGGCAGGGGCTGGGGTGGGGGAAGAGGAGGCTTCCATTTGGCTGAGGGCAATTTGCAAGAGAAGGAGGCAGCTATGATGGCAGACATCAGGGCAGCTGGGAGGCAGTGAGACAGATGGGAAAGGGGATTGGGGGGGCACCGACAGCATCCGTTATGGGGAGCCTTATGTAAACATACATGGGCACTAGCTGACTCCTGCCTTTATCTCTCTCTTTTGTGTGTTGAAGAGTAATATTTAAAAAATTTTTTTTACACATTTATTTATTTTTGAGAGAGGGCGTGTGCATGATTGGGGGAGGGGCAGAGAGAGAGGGAGACACGGAATCCAAAGCAGGCTCCAGGCTCTGAGCTGTCAGCACAGAGCCCGATGCCAGGCTTGAACTCACAAACCGGGAGATCATGACCTGAGCTGAAGTCGGATGCTCAACCAACTGAGCCACCCAGGCGCCCCAAGAGTAATATTAAATAATATCTTTATTTTGTGCTTTTTATATAGCATATGATTTTTCATATACTATACATTACTGTAACTAGCACTACAAACATATGTATGGCTATACAGATTGAACATGCAAAAATTTAAATGTAATAAATTCCACGGGGGATTTTTAAGGACCACGTGTGACTTTTGCCTTACATGCTGATTTTAAAAAGTTATGCCCCACCCTTATTTTTTTTAATTTAATTTATTTATTTTTAACGCTTATTCATTTTTGAGAGACAGAGACAGAGTGTGATCAGGGGAGGGGCAGAGAGAGAGGGAGACACAGAGTCCAAAGCAGGCTCCAGGCTCCAAGCCGTCAGCACAGAACCCAATGCGGGGCTCGAACCCACGAACCGTGAGATCATGACCTGAGCTGAAGTTGGATGCTTAACCGACTGAGACACTCAGGGGCCCCAACTCCCCACCCTTATTAAATATGACTCCACTATACGTGGTTGAGCACCTCCCCCCATCCCTCCCTAATCTCCCTCTTCCTCGGGCTCACAGGGTTTGGTCCTGATGGGGGCACCAAGGGGAGCCTGCTGGCTCCAGTGGCTTCCTATCCCACTTGAAACACATGTAACCCCTTGCCTCAGCTCCACAGTGTCCGCACGACCTGACCCTTGCCTGCCTGTCTGACCACCGACCCTCGGCTCACCACCCTCCAGCCTAAGCGCCTTCATTCAGTTCCTCAAACCCACTAGCTTTTTTCCACCTGAGCCTTTGCATGTGGTGCTCCTTTGCCCAGAACTTCTTTCCTCTGTCCTTGGCAGGGTTGGCTCCTCCTCTCTATCAATTTCAATTTAATGTCACCTGTCCAAGAGGCCAGCAGCCCTGATCCCTCTTTCTGAAATGAGTTCAAATCACCCTGCCGGCTTGTTTCCTTCTTAGCCCTTGGCAGTTTGTAATTGTTTGGTTTTTTTCACTTGGTTCTCATGTCTCTTGTCACTCAATTATAAGCTCCACGATGTCAGGAAGTGCCTGGCACACAATAGAGGCTCAAAAAGTATTTGTTGAATGCATGCATGAACGCATGAATGAATGAACGAATGAACGAGTCCGTTGCTATGCCCCAACAGTTTGCCTCAAATTCATCCTGTCCTTCCCATTGGCAGGAGAGAAAGTTCCAGTAAGAGGATCAGCACTCTCCTGCTCAGAACCTTCCATGGCCCTTTCCTACCCAAGGAGTCACTGACCATCGCTTGCTTGAGCAGGCCAGTGTAGGATGTGAAATTAAAAGACCCAGGTTCAAGTCCTGCCCTTGCACTTGCTAGCAATCCAACATCACCCAAATGGATTCACCTCTCTCTTTCTTAATTCCTTTCTGTAAAATGGGTCAAATACCGCCTGCCCTTTCTCCTTCTTGGGTTGTTGAGAGAAGATGTAGAAAACTCTTCACAATGATTTTCAGTGTTAGGAGCACTGACTTTCAAGGGCCTTCACCGTCCAAGCCTGATCTCCTTCCCAGACACAAATGACCATTATTCTGGTCCCACCCAGCTACCTGATACTTCCTGAACTTCATCCTGTACATTCATGCCTTGCTGCTTTCATTCAAAAGCTATGCTTTTCTTGAGAAGCCTCATTTCCCTGCCATCTTCATTTGTCCAGATCCTGCCTATCCCGGAAGACTCCCTCCTCCATGACGTCTCCCCCACCCACCCTTCACCCCCACATCCCCAGGGCTCACTGCATCTTTGACGTCTGTGTTATGCTGGGGAATGTCTCCCTCCTGCACTCCACCCTCCTTTCCTGGATCCAGGCGGCTAATCCCAACCTCACACCACACTCTGGTACAGACCAGGCCCTGTGTCAGGCAATGGGGCTTCCGAGAGGAGAGAGACCCCATCTCTACCCACAAGAGGACCACCATCCTGTGGGATATCAGGTACCAAAAAGCACTTGATAACTGATTTGCAGGTGAGGGGAGCACAGTGGTGAGGTGCACTTACACACTAAAGTCAGACACACCTGGCTTTGAACCTCAGGATGCATGGACAGAAATGTAACTACAATGACGTGACTAATTTCTTTTTTTCTTCAAATAGTAAGAAGGCCAAAGTAGGTCTTCCAGGACTGGCTACAGAGGCTCTATGGTACGGGGGGGTCTCAGGCCTCTCCTAGATTCCTTTCTGCTATCTTTAGCATCATTTTTCTTCTTTGTACCAGTTTTTTCATCTATAAAATGGGAATAGTACCTTCCTTATAGGATTGTTGTAATTATTAAGTGAATTAATATATGTAAAGAGCTTGGAACAGTATCTGGCACACATTAAGCACTCTATAAGTGTTAGCTCTTCTCTTCTTCCTCCTCTTCTTCCTCTGCCCTCATGCTGAAAAGATGGCTGCTGCCCCTCTAGGCCTCACATCCTCATCCCTGGAAGGAAGGGAGGAAAGGCAAAGCCCATAAAGTGAGTGATGGCTGAATCCACCTGTGGTGTTTTTGTTTGTTTGTTTTTTTTTTTTTTTTTGAGATGAAATTCATATCACATAAAACAAACCATTTTAAAGTGAACAAATCAGTGGCATTTAATGGAGTCGCCATGTTGTGTAATCACCAACTATATAATTCCGAAATATTTTTATCACCCCAAAAGGAATCCTTAACTTTTTGGTTTTTGTTTTTTATTTGTGAGAGACAGAGCATGAGTGAGGGAGGGGCTGAGAGAGAGGAAAACACAGAATGGGAAGCAGGCTGGGGGCATGGGAGGGCTCAAACACACCAACCATGAGATCATGACCTGAGCCCAAGTTGGACGCTTAACTGACTGAGCCACCAGCCCCAAAAGGAATCATTAAGCAGTTGTTCCCATTCTCCCTTCCTTCCAGCTCCTGGTAACCCCCAATCCTCATCCTGTCTCTGTGGATTCACCTCTTCTGCATAATTCATGGGTTTGAAAGAGTTTTCCAGGAAGCCCCGCCCAACCTCTTCTGCTCACATCTCATTGGCCAGGAATGTGTCCGAATGGGGCAGGGCATATTGCCGCCCTCGCACAAAGTCAGCTGTTCTGTCATTCAACATTCTGATACTTATTGAGCACCTACATCCCTATTTTACTAATTCTCACATCCATGAATTCTTTTTCCATTCTATTTTTTTCCAAAATAAGAATGGTCTTGTATTGATAATATCTCATTTTTAATGAAAAATAAATATATAGTATGTGCCAGGTGCCGTTCTAGGTACCGGAGATAAATCAATAAATGAAACAGACAATGTTCCCTGCTGTGCAGAGCTGACATTCTAGTGGTAGGGAGATAAGCAATTAAACATGATAAATACGTGAATTATTTAATGTGTTAAAACATGATAAATGCTTAGGGGAAAAAAAAAGTAGAGCAAAGTAAGGCCCATGTGGGGGATGGACCAGGGATGGTTGATATATTCATGTATTAATTATCTATTGCTGTGGCACAAAATTACCCCCCAAATTGAGTAGTTTAAGACAACAAACATTGGGGCGCCTGGGTGGCTCAGTGGGTTAAGCGTCCGACTTCGGCTCAGGTCATGACCTCCCGGTTTGTGAGCTCGAGCCTCGCATCAGGCTCTGTGCTGACAGCTCAGCGCCTGGAACGTGCTTCGGATTCTGTGTGTCCTTCTCTTTCTGCCCCTCCCATGCTCATGCTCTGTCTCTCTCTGTCTCTTAATAATAAATAGATGTTTAAAAACTTTTTTAAAAAAATAAAACAGACATTTATTATCTCAGTTCCTGTGGTTCAGGAATCCAAGAATGGCTTGGCTAGCTCATTCCGGCTCAAGGTCTCTCAAGGTCTCTCATCTCGCAAACTAAGATGTCAGGTGGAGCTGTGGACATCTAAAAGCTTGACTTGCACTGGGGGTCCGCTTCTGAGAGAGTTCACACACACGGCTGTTGGCCAAAGGCCTTGGTTCCTCAGGGGCCGTTGACAGAAAGCCTCTCTGTTCCCTGCCAGGTGGGCCTCTCCATAGGGCTGCTGGATGTCAGCTAACGTTCCCATGACGTGTCAGCTAATGTCCCCAGAGCAAGTGATTCAAGAGAGCAAGGAGAAACCCACACTATCTTTCATAATCTAATCTTGGAAACGACACCATCAATTCTGCTATACTCTTTTTGTTAGAAGTGAGTCACTGCGTCCAGCCCACATTCAAGGAGAGGGAAATTTAAGGAGGTGTACCAAAAAATTCTGGACATCTGGGGAAACCACCACAATTAACCAGGTTTCTCGCTTCCAACGCCAGCTCCCCGCACCCCCCCCCCCCCCCACACACACACCTTGTGACCTCAGCCAACCTCCTGAGTGGTTTTCCGGGCCTCAGTTTCCTTCTTTGTCAAGAAGGACAATAACGTCCGCTCTGCCTCATCACTCAACAAATATTTAAGTCTTTTCTAAGTACTGCTCTGGGGCCTCAGAAGTACTGTGCAGAACAAGCGAATCAAGGGCTCTCAGGGAGCTGACCTGCTTGCGGGGAGGCATTCTTTGGCATAAAGCCAAGTGGTAGGAGGCACTGAGCAGCAAAGCAGAACAGGGTGAGGGGATAGAGAGGGACAGAGGGTGACCTGGGAAGGTCTCTATGAGGGGCCGATCTTTATTTTTATTTTAAAATCTTTAAAAATGTTTATTTTGAGGGCAGAGGGGCAGAGACAGGGAGAGAGAGGATCCCAAGCAGGCTCCGTACTGACGTGGGGCTCCATCTCACGAACCACGAGATCATGACCTTAGCCGAAATCAAGAGTCGGTCACTTAACAGACCGAGTGAGCCACCCAGGCACATGAGGGGCTGACTCTTAGATGGAGATCCAAAAACAGCAAAGGAGTGACTCATGTGGGTGTCTCGGGGAAGAGAATTCCAGGCAGCAGGATTAGCAGGAGCCCCGAGAAATGAAGGTGCCTGGGCAGTCCGAGGCAGAGCGAGGAAGCAGTTCACGGAAATGCCGGGAACAAATGAGATCCACCAAGAGCAATGCTTCTCAGGCCAAGTTAGATCATGTTACTCATCTGCAAAGTCCTTATGAGACCTAACAAAGCCCTTACAAGCCCCATGTCATCTTCCTCCCTCCTCCCTCTGACCTCCTCCAACCCCAAGCTCCCTCTGCTGCAGCCACACGCCCTCCTGACTGTCACTCACTCCTACCATGAGGCTTTACCCTAACATAGGGGCTCAGAACCACCCACAGGGCTTATGAAAATGCCACTGTCTGAGCCCCAGCCCAGTTTCTGATTCAGAAACTGATTCTGGTCTGGAACAGGTCCTGGGTGGCAGTAATGCCTCTGTCCCTGGCACATTGCATTTGTCCCCTCTGTTGGTATGGCTCTTGTCCCAGATCCCACAAGTCTTTGCCCAAATGTCACAGTGAGACCTACCATCACTGTCCTGTTCAATACTACAAGCTGCCCCTGTACCCCAATCTCTTCTCAGCTCTATATTTCTTTCTTTTTCCCATTTTTTCCCCCACTTTCTAACATCTGGATGATTATTTTCCTTATTTACACTTTCCTACATGTCCCCAAGTAACCAAACTCCACGAACCCCTGATGACCTCATGGATGCCCTCAGAGATCTGCTGGCCTGCACATTCATACACGTCAGTTTGTGGCCATGATGTCTGTAGCTTTCGTTAGATGCTCAAAGAATTACTTGAGGGGCACCAGGTGGCTCAGTCGGTTAAGCATCCGACGTAGGCTCAGGTCATGATCTCGCGGTCCGTGAGTTCGAGCCCCGCGTCGGGCTCTGTGCTGACAGCTCACAGCCTGGAGCCTGCTTCGGATTCTGTGTCTTCCTCTCTCTCTACCCCTGTCCTGCTCACGCTGTCCCTCTCTCAAAAATAAATCCAGGGGCGCCTGGGTGGCGCAGTCGGTTAAGCGTCAGACTTCAGCCAGGTCACGATCTCGCGGTCCGTGAGTTCGAGCCCCGCGTCAGGCTCTGGGCTGATGGCTCGGAGCCTGGAGCCTGTTTCTGATTCTGTGTCTCCCTCTCTCTCTGACCCTCCCCCGTTCATGCTCTGTCTCTCTCTGTCCCAAAAATAAATTAAAAAAAAAAATTAAAAATAAATAAATAAATAAATAAATCCAAAAAATAAGAAAATAAAAAAATAAAAAGAATTACTTGATCCCCAAAGCTTCAATACCACTAGGCGATCGTCTGGCACAGAGTGGGTGCCCAATAAATATTTGTTGACTACATTAAAGGGCTTTTTAACATTATTAACACACACACGTTATTTATTTGTTTGTTTGAGAAAACTGTTTAGTGGCACAATGGCTCCCAAATGTTAGCCTCCTTGGATCAACTATGCCAGAATGACAGGATTGCTCTTTGAAAACACAAATTCTTGTGACTCAAAAATACCCTCACAGAGTCTGAGTCGGGAGGTTTAGGTGGGGGCAGAGGTTTAGTATTTTTCAAAAGCCCTCCCACCTTCCCCCACTTGATACACATGTCCAGGTGAGTCCCAGGTGCAGCCAGCCTTAGGAATTTCTATGTGAAGCATTAATTGGAGAGTTTCAGGAGAATCAACTCCACTGTGCCGCTTTTATACTTGGCATAAAACGTGATCACACCCATCGTCACCTTGCCACAAGCTCTCAGGGTGACCAGGCAGGGATTAGAATCGTCACCTTTCACTGAGCAGAAAACCGAGGCCCTGGGACTCAAGGGACAACCCCCTCATAACACCCAGCTGTCACAGTGCTTGCCAGTGGTGGGGATATGACTAAAACTTGGGCTTCTGAGGTTCTCCCCTCTGCATCAGCTGGATAAACCCAAGTTCCAGGAAGTCCCAAGGACACTACCAGGGAAGAAGAGCCAAAGAAGGGAGGGGCAGAGTGGCAAAGAAGTGAAGGGCAAGGTTCAGGTGGCTCTCTCCTGGCCACCTGGAGAGACTCCAGCTGCTTTAAGGACACAGGCATTCACATGCTAGCTCTGGTTGTGCAGGACCCCAGGACGCCCACTTCTCTGTGTGCCTCAGTCTCCTTATCTGCAAAATGGGGCTGCTAATCCATGCCCTGCCCCCATTAAGATGATTGTTGGGGGGCGCCTGGGTGGCTCAGTCAGTAAAGCGTCCAACTCTTGATATCAGCTCAGTCGTGATCTCACAAACTGTCATGATCAAGCCCCGCGTTGGGCTCTGCACTCACAGTGTGGAGTCTGCTTGAGATTCTCACTCTCCTGTCTCTCTGCCCCTCCTGCTTCCTCTCTCTCTCTCAAAATAAATTAAAAAAAAAAAAAAAAAAAAAGATGCTTGTAGAATGTAAAGCACTCTAAACATCCCAGTTGTTACCAGTCTATCAGGGGAAGGTGCAAGATCCCCGACTCTGAAGATCTCTAGGGACAGAACTAAATCCAGCCTTTCATTCATTTGAGGTACATTTTTGAGCACCTACTATGTGCCAGGCACTATACATGCCCTACTTTATTTAACCCTCACGACAACTCAGTAGGGGCAGTGCTGCCGTTGCTCCCATTTTGCAGATGAAGAAACTGAAGCTCAGGTGAATGAGTTTCAATTCATTTGATCATTTGTTCTTTCACCCAACCTTTACTAAAAGCCTGTTCTGAGCCAGGCTCTGGGCCAAATGCTGAGGATACAAGTCCTTCAGGAGACGTGCCTATAAATTACTTTAATAACAACCCAGTACATGCTTCCACCGACAAGTAAGTGGGAGCCCGTGAGGGAGCCTCTGGCTCCCCTGGGGTCATGGGGACAAGCAGTTAACTTTCCGGGGGACCCTGCACCGCTAAAGTGCATGTGTCCTGTGTAGAGATGGCAATCACAAAGCCATGTCTCGATTCTGTTAAGATTTTGGTGTGTATTCCCAGGAAATCCTTTCCACCGCTGAGCTTCGGTTTCCATCTGGAAAATTAAGAAGTTGAGCTTGTGATCCGACAGCTCTGGGGACCCAAACCTTTGGCCCTTCTCAATCCACCTTCCGGTCAATTCGAGTTTGGCCCCAGCCAGTGCCAGGCTGAGCAGGAGACAGTCAGCCCAAACCCCTTGAAAAGTGCAAAACACCCCTCCCCAGGACAGCTCTCTAAGCCTGAAGGCACAGCCTCTGGCCCAAAGGGAGGAGCTCCGGGAGAGGCGGGGCTGAAACCTGGAGGAGGGGGCAGGCCGGCCCAGAGCGTCCCATTCAGCCAATGAGCGCCTGGGGGCGGGGAAGCTCCGCCTCTGGTATAAGAAGATACCGACTCTGGGGGCGCGGCGCGGAGGTCTCAGAGCCCGAACCCGTGGGTGTGCGGTGTTCTAGCTGCCGAGAACTGAGACCACGGGGCGCGCGGGACCTCTGAGTTCGGTGCGCCCTGGGCTGGGCAGTAGCACGGGTCGAGTGCCGTTTTCCTTGGCCTGGCTGGGCTGCGGTGAGGGCACGGGACGCGGATCCCTCGCCGCGGAGGAAGAGCTGGCCGGGACCGAGGGACGCCCGCGCTGACCATCCGCCCCCCGCCCCTGCAGGCATCCGGCCCGCCGTCATGGCCGACCACCTGATGCTCGCCGAGGGCTACCGCCTGGTGCAGAGGCCGCCGCCCGGCGCGCCCTCCCACGGCCCCCACGCGCTCCGGACGCTGCAGCCGTACGCGGGCCCGGGCCTGGACAGCGGCTTGCGGCCGCGGGGGACTCCGCTGGGCCCGCCGCCGCCGCCCCCACCCGGGGCCCTGGCGTACGGGCCCTTCGGGCCGCCGCCTGCCTTCCAGCCCTTTCCGGCCGTGCCACCGCCGGCCGCCGGCAGCGCGCACTTGCAGCCGGTGGCGACGCTGTACCCGGGCCGCGCGACCGCGCCCCCCGGCGTCCCGGGAGGACCCCAGTGCCTGCAGCCGGCGCCCGGCGCCCCGGCCCCACCGCCGCCCGCGCACGCCCTGGGCTGCATGGACGCCGAACTCATCGACGAGGAAGCGCTGACGTCGCTGGAGCTGGAGCTCGGGCTGCACCGCGTGCGCGAGCTGCCCGAGCTCTTCCTGGGCCAGAGCGAGTTCGACTGCTTCTCGGACTTGGGGTCGGCGCCACCCGCCGGCTCGGTGAGCTGCTGAATGCGGTCGGGCGCCTGCCTGGCGCGCCCGAGAGGAGAAGGGGATCTGACGGCCCGCCGGAGTCCGCACCCTGCGCCTGGGCCCCGCACGCACCCTCCGTGAGGGTGGAGGCAGCGGGTTAGTGCACAGAGCCTGACGCCGGGCTGGGACGCCTGGCCTCACTCCAGGCCCTGCCTCCTGCAGGATGACAGTTGAGCTCCCCCCTCTCTGTCCCGGAGCCTCGGCGGTAAAGTGAAGGGGACCGGACCCCCTTTCGGACTCCCGGTTCTTGGATTCTCTGTCCTCTCGGATTCTCCTCTACCCCACCCCCCAATCTGAGCCATTCCAGGCTGCTTGCCTGATACCCCTTCTCTCCTTGTGCAACCTACTGCGGTCACTGGGTCCCCGGAGCCGCCAATCCACAGGGCCTCCACCCTGCTGCCTGGGCCCCCGCCTTGGGGAGGAGAAGATTGTACAGCCCTGATCCCTGCACAGTGGGGCAATGCCCCCCCTGGCCTCCAAAACCAAAATAAAACTGGGTCACTTTACAGTCTTGCGTTTTCGTTTCTTTATCACTTCAACAACCCTGCACTATATTTGGGTTCTAGAGTCCTGAGGCTGTTGGGGACTCTGGGTGGGATGGAGGCCACAGCCCCTGGCAGTGCCCAGGAGAGGAAATTGACAGTTTCTTTCAAAAATATCTGTGAGTTGTGCAACTGTTACATCATAATCTGGAAGGCAGAGGCTGCCTGGCGGTGGAGTAACCCACAGGCACCTAGGTTGGACTTCTCAGCCCAGAGAAGGGGTGGGAGGGCTTGGTGGTGCTGCCCTCACCTGTTTGCTCAGGCTGCACAGAGGCCAGAGGGAAGCTGGGTGGGACCTGACAATTCAGACAGTTCTCGCTTTGAATCCTGGCTCTCTTCCTTGGCCAAGACACCATCCATTCAAGAGGAAGGAGTGGTTTCAGCTGCTTGGAGGTGTGTCAATTCAGGCTTCAGGGAGGCAGCAACATTTGATGTAAACAGAGCCTTGAAGGATGATCTTTAGGAGCTGGAGAAGGTGGCGTGTAAGTGAAGAGCCTGTTCAAAGGCAGGAAGCATACAAGTACAGGGCACGCACTAGGGCATGGGGTCTCTAGAAGGGACAACAAAGGTCTTTCCAGCCACTTTGTGAAGTAGGCACAGTCCCCACTCTACAGAGGAGAGATGTGAGAGCTTTCCCAGGCCCGGCAGGGTTGTTCCTCAGTCCTGATCACCATTGTGAGCTCCTGGCCACCCTCTGCTATTGGCTCTCTGGAAAGATCCCTGGGTGTTTCGTGGGGGTGGGTGAAAGGCCAGGACAGAAGCTCTGAAGGCAGGGAGGAGGTCAGAGATGCCGAGGACCAGCTAGGACAGGGCAGTGGGGCTGGAGAAGAGAGAATGAATTCCAGAGACTTTGGAGAGGAACACTGGTAGGGCTTTGCTCTAATGAGGAACTTGTTTGTTAACATGACTCTTCTCTCCAGCTGTGAGTTCACTCAGGGTATACCGTGTCACCATGGGCTCTGGAGCCACCAGAAGGCATGGAGTGGACAACAGGAAGTCTTAGGCAAGTGAATAAAGGTCTCCCCTAAGATAATGGGGCTTTCTGGGACAGGATGGGAAGGACAGATAGGCTTCTAGAAAGGGACTGCCCTGAGCTCTGGGCTCAGAACGGCCTGTGTTTGCCCCAGCTCTGCCCAAGACCTAGAGATAAAAACAAAAACAAAAACAAACAGGAGGCTGGGGGCACCTGGGTGGCTCAATTGTTAAGCATCTGACTTTGGCCCAGGTCTTGATCTCACCATTCTTGAGTTCAAGTTCCACATCAGGTGAGTTCGAGCCCCACTTCGGGTAAACGTGAGCCCCTCTTTGGGTGAGCCCCGTTTCTCTCTCTTTGGCACGCACGCACTCTCTCTCTCTGCCCCTCGTTCACTTGCGCGCTCTCCCTCTCTTACAAACAAAATCAGGAGGCTGGATTGGGATGGGAGGGTCTGGCACTCTCCTGGACACTATCATGATTCCCTTCTCTATGAGCCTCAGTTTTCCCACTAGTAAAATGGGGCTAATATACTGGCCCTGCTATTTCATAAGGCAATAAGCCTCACAAGAAATGAACAAATTCAGGGATGGGTTAACAAGCAGCTGGTAAAACACCAAAGTGCTCTCCATATGGAAGGGATTACAATGAAAACCCAACACCTGCCTCTTTGTAGAGGTAAGGCAGGGTGGAGGGAGGTGTAGGAGTCCGGCTGCTGAGCTGTTTCCAGCCCCCATCCTTCCCAGCAGGGCTGCTGACAAATTGGACAACAAACAGGTGGACAGAATAGAAGGTAAGTCTGGGGCAGTCCATCACCTGGATCTCCAAATCCCTGATACCCTCTGGAGGATTCTTTGGAGGATGGAGTGTCCTTGCCAGCACATAGAGGCTGGTATTCTGACGGCCTCGGGATCCAGTTCCGGAAGCGACCCTTACTAGCTGCCTAACCTCAATAAGTCACCTTGCCTTCTGAGTCTTTGGTGGTGATCACCACCTTCCTGTGGAGCCAGTGTATATCTTTCACCTCTTCTCTGGGGTTACTTCCTAAAGTGACTGACCTGTTGCCCTTGGGCTTGTGGATTTTACTCTCATACCCGGCCCGGGTCTTTGGGGTTGGGAGTCAGGCTCCCTCAAGGTTGGGAACTGAGTTGTGGCCCAGACAAGACATGTTCCCATCTTTTTTTTTTTTTTTTTTTTTTTCCTTTCTTTTCAGACGAAAAGTTTCCCTGGGGCCGAAGCCCATTATTGTGACTCATCTTTTCAATGATGATTGGATTTCATCACAAAGTAGTTTTTTTTTTTTTTTTCAGGACTTCTCTTGAACCCATCTATAAAATGGAAACGCTAATAGTTCCTCCTCGCAGGGCTGCAGTGGAAATGAATTAAATCAATTCACACAAGGTGTTTAGAACAGTGTAGTGTGTAGTTTAGCATCCCCGAGCCTGGGCTTTTCGGGGGTACCCTTATACTAGTCTTTCGAAAGGCTGTGTTTTAACCAGCTAGTGAGGGGTTACTCCAGCAGGACCACTGTTGCAGGTTGGGGCCCCCAGGAAGCAGAGTCTGATGCGGTTTAGCTTGCAAGGAGCTTATTAGGGAGAGCCCTAAAGGTCAGCAGCTGTGGAAGGGAAGGGCCGGAGCAGATGTGAGCAGAGAAAGCTACAGAGCAGACCCAATCAGAGCCTTGGCCAGCCCCATGGGGAGCTCCGGTGGCAGCTGACCTTGGGCAAGGCAGCTCTTTGCTGCTGAGCAGTCCCTCTGGGAGCTGGCAGGGGACGGCTGTCTGCAGGGCCAGCGGCCCCAGTAGCCAGGACAATTCATGGAAGGGGGTCTGGGCAGCACGTCATGGAGTCCACCACAAGCACAGGTGGGGACACGGTGAGGCCAATGTCGTAAGAGCTATGACAGCAAGAGCCTCCTTAAATTTGTGCTCTGGGTGCCTTGTTTGCCTCTCCTTCATCCCAGGCCTGATTAGTACCTGCCCTGTGAGAGGCAAAAAAAAAAAAAAAAAAAAAAATCTTTGCCCAGAATAGCAACCTTACAGGGTTGATGTGATGAGACCGCATGAAGTAGCTGGGACATGGCAGAAATAATTGAGAGCCGCTGTCCCCATCCTCATCATCACTGTGCCAGCTCAGCTAAGTGTTCAACAGTCATTGATGAATAAATTAAATGAACAGTCTGATCCCAGTGTTTCCCAGGCAGCTTAGGCCGTTCGGTTCAGCTGATTGCAAAGTAATCCTCTTGAATTCCTAATCCATCCTTGCCTCACTCTTACGCCACCCCGCTGCTGGCCGTGCTGGGTCAGGATCACTGAGTCCCAATTTGTTGACTGCCTCCTGTGTGCAGGCATGATGGACCTAACGGCACCCAGTAGGTGCTCTCTCTTTTCCAGCCTCTCCTTTAACCTCCGCTCAACCCTGCGAATAACACCGCTAGGTACCTTTACCCCCATTTCAGAAGTCAGGGGATTGGGGCTCAGAGTGATCCCAGAATTGCCCAGAATGAGTTCAGGATTGTTCTTCCAGGTCACATCCCGCTAAGTGCTGGCGTGGGCATGCCCACTTTGGTACTCCAGGGCCCTCCCCCTCCCCCAGGCTGGGGCTGGCCAAGGACCTGAGACTCAGCGGAACAAGAGCAGCGTCCCAGACCTGGTTCTGCCACTTTGTGGCCGTGGGGTACAGGAGTCACTGAGGCTCTTTGGGCCTCAGTTTCTGTACAGTGGGGAGCATAGTCCCTTTGGTGTGCATGCAGGGATTCAGTTGAGACTAGGTTTCTGTGAGCACATTGCAAATGGTGCAGCGCTGCTTGGTTGGGGTGAGTTGGGGGTGAACAGCCACGCATTCGACCCCAGGCGGCTGATCTGGAGAGGGATCCGTGCACCCTGGCACTTGAGATGCAGGCCAGCCCGGAGCGCGCAAGATAGAGTCACATGCGGGAGGGTTCCAGGCAGGTTTTGCCAAGCAGCGCAGGGTCTGGGAAGTCCTGGGAGCTGATGGTGATAAACGGGTAGGGGTGGGTCAACCCGGAGAGGACACCCAGGTAAAAAGCCCAAGGTCCAACGTGTGCCAGGGCAGACAGAGGAAATGAAGCTACTCTGAATTCAGTGTTTCTCATGGGCCAGATGGAGATCCCACAGGGTTCTTGTGAGGATGAACGAAGGTGATGTCAAGTCCCTGCCCCTGTGAGCTGCTCGGATGTCAGGGAGCGTCTCCACAGGGACGGGGAGCTTCCAGGCCCCCTCCACCCTCCCAACCAGCTTCCAGGCCCCCTCCACCCTCCACTGTAGTCTCCTCGGGCTCCTGATGCCTCTACACCTCGCCTGTGCTGTTTCCTTGGCCTGAAATGAGGCTCATTATTTGAGTGCTCTAAACTCAAGGCACCCAGGTGGCTCAGTCGGTTAAGTGTCCAACTCTTGAGTTTGGCTTAGGTCATGATCTCGCGTGAGTTCGTGAGTTCAGACCTGGCATCGGGCTCTGTGCTGACGGTGTGGAGCCTGTTTGAGATTCTCTCCACCCCCCCCACCCCCACCCTCCCTCTCTCAAAAAATAAACAGACTTAAAAAAGAAGTGAGTGCTCTAAACTCAGTACCTGGAGGACCACATTCCACATTCCCCACCCCTCCTGCCTCACAGGTGCTAGAAGGCAGGGAGGCTAGACTGAAGGAGGCGGGAAATGCAATGCTTCCCCCGCACGTGGTTGCCGCAGGCTTGATGTGCATGTCCCCCCCTCCCACAACAGCTCCCAGAGGCGGCTGTCTTTACCGGCCTCATCCCAGCCTATTGGCCTCCTTCCAGGCAGCTGAGGCCCAGAGAGGTCAAGCAACCTACTCAACAATACACAGGACTCTAGGGAAGAGGCTGTTCTCATCAGCAGGATGAGGGCTGTTGAACATCAATCAGCATCAAGTCCAGATCTCCCCCAGGGAGCAGGGGTGTGGCAGGGACGGGACAGAGAGTCGCGTACAGCTCATCAGGGGGTGCGCTCCAGGCGGACTTGCACCATTGCCGCTTCCTCGTGAAAAGTTCCTGCGGTGGGCGGTGCCACAAAGTCGGCACTTCCGGTCAATTGGCACATCCTGGCAGCAAGCCCCCCCCTGGCACCCAGCCCCTGCTCTGGTCTGGCAGAGAACATGAGTCAAGTATTATTTGCTCTTAAAACAAACACACTGTGTTTAGTCAAAAGTAATATACGCTTGAGGCAAAATCATTTCAAACGATTTCGAAGTTATAAAGTGAAAATTCCAAGACCCTCCGGGTTTTTCCACACGCGCACATGCGATGTGTACATTATGTTACCTGTGTTATACACACGTACACAATACGCATCTCTTTTTTACATGCCTAGGATTATACGGTTGTATATGATCGGATTTCTTTCTTTCACTTAATGTAGTCTGGGAATCTCCCCTTGTCAGTAAACACGGCTCTCCCTCACTCTTTTTAATGACCGCATCGTGCATAATCTGCTTAAACCGGTCTCTTGTCGGTGGAACCTGAACTTGCTTCCTGAATTTCGCTGTTACTAAACAATGCTACAAGGAGCATCCTTGTGTATTTACCTTTGCACCCTCGTGGAAACATCTCTGTATAATGCACTCCTAGAAGGGGACTTACTGGGTCAGAAGATATGAGCAAATAAAACCGTGAGAGCCACTGCCAAATGGTTCTCGAACTAGCTGTTCCCATTCACCTTCCTGCCAGTGCTGTGACAGAGCGCCCGCTGGCTCAGACCCTGGACCACACTGGATGTTAGCAATGTCTTTAATTGTTACCTCCCTAAATTTCTTTTTTTTTTTTAATTTTTTTTTTTAACGTTTATTTATTTTTGAGACAGAGAGAGACAGAGCATGAACGGGGGAGGGTCACAGAGAGAGGGAGACACAGAATCTGAAACAGGCTCCAGGCTCTGAGCTGTCAGCACAGAGCCCGACGCGGGGCTCGAACCCATGGACCGTGAGATCATGACCTGAGCCGAAGCCGGACGCTTAACCGACCGAGCCACCCAGGCGCCCCCTAAATTTCTTTTTTAAAAAAGGTTGTTTAATTTCTGTTTCTTTGATTATCAAGAAAGATGTTGTTTATTTGTATTTCTTGTCCTAAGAATTTCTTGTGCATAGTCTTGCCCGTGTTCCTACCGGGCCGTTTGTCTTTTTGTCATTGCGGTATAAGAGTTCATTATATATTACAAATAGTAAACCTTTGTCTCTGGTAAATGTTGCCAATATTCTCTCCCCCATCTGTGGCTGGTCGTCTGACTTTGTTTATGGTATCTTTTGCCTTTCGGGGCATTTAACGTTCGTGTCATTCGTGTCAAAAAAAAAATCTCTCCATTCCCCCTCCCTCCCCCCCCCCAGTAGCTTCTGGGTTTAAATTCAGGACAGGAATGCTCTGGCCCTCCTCAGAGACAACAGGAGACACGGCCCCGTTGTGCTTCTGCCCCGAGTTCTGTATGCAGAGAGCAAGGTCAACAGTCTGGCCACAGGGGCTGAGAAACAAGCCCGGGTCTTGGTGTCATACGGACCCGGATTAAAATTCTGGCCTCCAGCTACATATACAACATCGGGCAAAGCCACCTTACCACTCTGAGCCTCTGGTTTTGTTTTTCTTTCCAGTCTAAAATATGTATCAATACACACACACCCAACTGGTCAGATCAAATGAGCAAGGCTGACGTGTGTGTGTGTGTGTGTGTGTGTGTGTGTGACCAGCACAGTGCCTGGCCCACGGTAAGTCCCCAATAAGTGATGGTGTTTCTAACATTAGTACAGTAGGTGCTGAGTAAGAAGCAGCAACTGGTTAACAGTGTCCAGACAGGAGGCCAGAGTGGGGATGGTGACTTCAAACAATGTCCCACGTAAACGGTGGAAGGATGGGCCTCTTCAGCCTGCAGAGGGAGACCCAGAGGCAGAAGGAGACATTTGTCGTTGATGCCTTCTAGAATCCAGTCATCCCCCCCCCCCCCCAAAAAAAAAAAGGTTTCCTCAAATTCTGTTTGGGCAATCACCTCTCCTTCATGTAGTTTGGATAAGTTTGCCTGTTCCTCTCTAGGTGATTCAAAATAAGATAATACTAAACTGCAAAACGGGTATAGAAATCCCAAAAAGTTCTTCAGTTTTCCATAACTAGTCTAAATAGCAACGTTTTTTTTTAATGTTTATTTATTTATGTTCGAGAGGGAGAGAGAGAGAGAGAGAGAGGGAGAGATTGTGGGTGGGGGAGGGGCAGAGAGAGAGGGAGACGGAATCCCAAGCAGGCTCCACACTGTCAGCGCAGAGCCTGACGCGGGGCTCGAACCCGGGAACCGCGAGATGGTGACCGGAGTAGAAATCAAGAGTTGGACGCTTAACTGACTGAGCCACCCAGGTGCCCTCAAATCGCAATGTTTTTCTCTTCCTCTTCTTCCTCCTTCTCCTCTCCTTCTTCTTCACATCAAACCCTTTCAAGTTTCCAGCTGGTGCCCTAAACACGTGAGCTGTCTGCTCACACATTATTATTCCAAGATACATAGAGGCAGGGAAACTGAGGCACATGGAAGGGAAGTGATATGCCTACTACCACACAGCTAGTAATTTATTGAATTTAATGTACTTAGCCTAGTACATATACTGAGAGATATTTAAGTGTCAACCCAGCTGCTGTACAAAGGGAACCAGAAAAGGTTTCAAGTGGCTTCAAGAGTAGAAAATATTTCTGTCTAGTTTTACTCAGTCACTCCGACCCAGATTGCTTCCTTCTTGCCCTGCTATTGATGACCCCAACCTCATGAACCAGGTAGGCTGCTCGAAATCCACTTTGGCTTTTTTGTTTTGAGGGGTTGGGTTTTTTTTTTTTTAATGTTTTATTTATTTTTGAGAGAGAGAGAAAGAGACAGAGACCAAGAGGGGGAGGGGCAGAGAGAGAGGGAGACACAGAATCGGAAGCAGGCTGCAGGCTCTGAGCTGTCAGCACAGAGCCCGACACGGGGCTCGAACTCATGAACTGTGAGATCGTGATCTGAGCCGAAGGCAGATGGTGCTTAACCGACTGAGCCACCCAGGGGCTACTGGGATTGGGTTTTTGTTTTGTTTTGTTTTGTTTGTCCTTGTGGAGTGGAAGCTGGGTCAGCTCTCAGGAAGAGGACAGTAAAGAGGTAAAGTACAAGCAATGTTTTAAGGCCCAGATACATACATTACTTCCGCCCAGATTCTCTTGACAAGAATTTGTTCACATGACCCCATTTAGCTGCAAAAAAGACGAGAGAATGTGCTTTCAGTCAGTACAGAAAATGGGAGGGGTGGATTTGGGTGGACAACCAGCTGTCTCTACCACAGCAGGTGGTAGTGATAAGTGGCTCAATGGAGATTAGAACTCAAGTCTCCCGTGCCCCAGAATATTTGGTGGGGGCGGGGAAGGTGTCAGAGGTGTCTATATATAAAGAGAATGGCTGGTTGGGGCGCCTGGGTGGCTCAGTCAGTTAAGCGTCCTGCTCTTTATCTCCACTCAGGTCATGATCTCATGGTTCGTGGGATCGAGCCTTGCGTTGAGCCTACCTGGGATACTCTCTCTCCCTCTCTCTCTCTCTCTGCCCCTCCACCACTCACACTTTCTCTTCTCTCTCTCTCTCTCTCTCTCTCTCTCCCCCGAAATAAATGAACAGAGATTGCTGGAACTGGGAAGAGTTCATGTCCGCACTGTGAATGTGCACCCTGGGTAATTCACTTCCTTTCTCCGAGTTCCGGTTTTCCTACGTGTAAACTAGGGATAATAATGGTACTTGCCAAAGTTTATAACACATGCTAGGTGCTCACATGGTGGGATGGATCGAGTAGAATGGGACATGAGCACATGAAAGAAGAAAATGCCAGGGGAGGTAACAGTGTGTCCTCTGACCAAGTGGCATGAATGAATAAGGCTTGACTGGGAAGGACAACATGCCAGTGTGTCAGCGTGTAGGGCGGCGGTCAGAGGAGCGAGTAATCTACTCGAGTAGATCAAGGGTCGGAGAAGGGATGGCCCTTGAGTGGCAGGCTGGGGAGCTTGAACTTGATCCTGTAAGCAATGGGGGTAGGGGCATGCAGTCTTTGTGCAGGATGGAAAAAGAGCTAGGTTTGTGTTTTGCAAGGATCACTCTGACTGCTCTGAGTAGCACGAATTCAAGAGGGGCCCAGTGGAGCACCGGAGACGCTGATCCAGGTACAGACGAGCACCCCGGGACACGTGGTGGCAAGGTGGGTTACATGGCAGAGACCGTAAACACAGAAGGAATGAGATTTAAGAGAGATTTGCTCTGAAAAAAGCCTGGCACACGACGTCTGGGGTAGATGGACCCTCTTGCTGAATGAACTGTAGATTTAGGATTATTTAGGATTAGGTGAGTGGCTTTAAGCGCCAGAATAACGGCAGCTTGAACAGAAGAAATCAGGGAAGTGGTCCAGGACTGGCGTGGTTATCACAGCATCACAGGATCTAGGCTTCTCCACCTTATTACTTCGTCACTCATGGGTTAGACCTCGTGGTCCCAAAAGGCTGCTCGGGCCGCTCTATCAACATTCCAGCCAGAAAAAAGGAGGAAAGAGAAGGAGAAGGGCACTTTCTGGAAGTTGCCCGCATGGAACCACAACAAAGAGTCAGAAATGTTGCCTTTATTCTTGGTGGCTAGAATTGGGGGGGGGGGGGTTCTACTACTACAGAGGAAGTGGGAATGAATATTGGGGTGACCACAGTCTTAGTAATGGGCTACTAAAGTGGAGGCTATAGGAAAGAGAGGAGCCAAAACAATTCCCAGGAGTGTGGCTTAGAGGATGAGATGGGCTCTTGCCCGAGGTGGGAGCCAAAGAGCAGGTTGGATAGCAGAGAGTAGGATAAGACCAGAAGGGACCCATCGGGACATCCAGGGGTCATGGCCAACTGGAGGAAGTCTGGATACATGGGCCAAGTGCTCAGTAGTGAGCTCTGGGCTGAGAATAAGCATGTTTTGGAGTTATTAGCGTATCAGCGATCGCCATAGGAATGGTCATGCCGAGTAATAAAAGAAAGTGGCCAAGGACATAACCTTGGGGAACGCAGACATTAAAGAGAAGGGAGGGACGTGGGGCGCCCGGGTGGCTCAGTGAGTTGAACGTCCGACTTCGGCTCAGGTCATGGCCTCGCCCACAGTTCGTGAGTTCAAGCCCTGGGTCAGGCTCTGTGCTGACAGCTCAGAGCCTGGAGACTGCTTTGGATTCTGTGTGTGTGTCTCTCTCTCTCTCTGACCCTCCTCTACTCTCTCTCTCTCTCTCAAAAATAAATAAACATTAAGAAAAGAGAGAGAGAAGGGAGCAACAGACTGAGAAGCAGCCGGGGAGGTCAGAGAAGAACCAGAGATGTCATGAAAGCCACCGAAGGAGATGTGGTCAGCAGTGTTTAATGCTGTTGAAATATCAGACAAATGAGGGCTGAAAACAGGCTGTTGAGTTTGGCAACCAGGAAGAGAAAACCAACTTTACCAAAGCAGTTTCAGGGGAATAGCGGGACATTAGTCAGCGGGTCACCAGAAGGTAAGAAAGAGGAAGGGTAAAGGATCAGCAAAGGTAGGTGGCTTGGTCAGGTCATGTTTGGGACCTCAGCGTATTTATGGGTCAAGTGACCCATGCCTGGGGCTTCTTGGTTGGGTTTTTCCCAGGGTTTGACCCAGATAGTGCAGACTGGAGATGGAATGCAATACCCCATTTTGCTCAAGAGGTGGCAGCACCACACCAAGTGACACAGCCAGGATCGCCACATTGCGCATGAATGTATTTTCAGGGAAATGAAGCTTATTTCCCAGAACAGCAAAACTTTGGGGGGTTTTGCCATCTTGGATGAGAGCCTTGAGCAAAGAAAACTTAACGGAACTTTGGGTCAAACCCTGTCATTTACTGGCTGTGTGACCTTGAGTAAGTCCTGCTTCCTAGTTGACAAACTGGGGATGATAACATGCCCAAACTTGTATTAGGGATCATTGGGAATCTTAAATGAGTGTGGTTATGTCTGATGGTCTTATAGACAGATTCAGGGCAGGGATGGAAGTGGGCACAGGCTCAGAAGCAGAGGGAGGGGGCCCCAGCCAGACGTGGCCAGGGGGATGCCTGAGGTCCTACAAGACTGGATGGAGCAGTGGTTTGGGAGTCAGGAAAGCTGGGCTCAGATTTTGCAGAGGAGGGAACTGAGGCTCACAGAGTGGGAAAATGACTTTTCCAGGTCCA